>NW_026057577.1:139327840-139393817 GCF_023721935.1 Panthera uncia | reverse complement strand
GAAGGAAGGAAGGAAGGAAGGAAGGAAGGAAGGAAGGAAGGAAGGAAAGAAGGAAGGAAGGAAGGAGAAAGAAAGAAAGAAAGAAAGAGGGAGGGAGGAAAGAAAGAAAGAGAAAGAAAAAGAGAGGAAGGAAGGAAGGAAGGAGAAAGAAAGAAAGAAAGAAAGAAAGAAAGTCTTTTTTTTTTTTAAGTGAGTATTCTATTAGAAATTTCTCTTAAAAAGTAACAATATGGAGGCGTCTAGGTGGCTCAGTCAGTTAAGCCTCCGGCTTCAGTTCAGGTCATGATCTCAATGTCTGTAGGTTTAAGCCCCACGTTGAGCTCTGTGCTGACAGGTGAAGCCTGGAGCCTGCTTCAGATTCTGTGTCTCTCTCTCTGCCCTTTCCTGCTCATGCTCATGCTCATGCTCATGCTCTCTCTCTCTTTCTCTCTCTCTCTCTCTCTCAAAAATAAATAAACCTTAAAATTTTTTTAAAAGCAACAATACGCCAAAATATGTATGTACAGATTTCTATTCCAGCTTTGATTATACATAGAAAAACTGGAAACAGTCTAACAAGAGGAGCATTCTTATTGTCCCTCTCAGCTTATTAGACAGTTCTACAAAAAGCGTACATCTGCAATTACTGTAGTGGAAAGATGCTGTGACCCATCGCCCAGTGACAAATCAGAATAATGATAATATTTTTTAAGAGTCATGAGTGACTACTATCTGTTAGCTGCTGTGCTTACATTAAAACTCAGCCTCTGGGATGGTACGTGTTATTGCTACTTAATTTCATGAGAAAACTGAGCTTAAAAGTGGTTATGTAGTTTGTTTAAGTACTTTCTTACTTAAATGCTTGGGTTAAATTACTAAAGTTTAATTGGGTTAAATTGCTAAAGTTTAATTTTTTTTCAATATTTATTTATTTTGAGAGAGAGGGAGAGAGACAGAGACAGAGCATGAGCAGGGGAGGGGCAAAGAGAGAAGGAGACACAGTATCCAAAGCTGGGTCCAGGCTCCAAGCTGTCAGTGCAGAGCCCTAGGGGGAGCTCGAACCCACAAACGGTGAGATCATGACCTGAGCCAAAGTCAGACGTTTAACCAACTGAGCCACCAAGGTGCCCCTACTTGTTAAGTTTAGTATTTGGGTTAAGAACTTACAGAGCCAGTAAGTAGAAAAGCTGTGGTTTGAGCACAGGGTTGTCTGACTCTAAAATTCATGCCCTAGGGTTGCCTGGGTGGCTCTGTCGGTTGAATGTCAGACTCTTGATTTCAGCTCAGGTCACGATTTCACAGTTCATGGGCTTGAGTTCCGCACTGGGCTCCAGAGCCTGCTTGGGATTCTCTGTCTCTCTCCGCCCTTCCCTACTCACGCTCTCTCTCTCTCTCTCAAAATAAATAAATAAACTTAAAAAAAAATCATGCCCTGAACCACTGTGTAAAAAAAAAAGCATATAGAATATGATCTCATTTTAAAGAAAAAATCACAAATATATATTGGAAATAAACCATTTTATCTATTCTGTGATGCACTCTTCTTTAAAGCCTGGTTGCACCTTAAAATCAATTGTGTCCTACAATTGCTGACAGAATTCTTCCAGAGAGAATTTGGAATTGCTTCTGCCAGTTTTTAAATTAAATTAAATTCTCTTCTTTAGGAGTTTTAAACCACATGGGAGTTTTGACTTCAAACCACAAGCCTGCATATATGTAACAACTCGTAATTCAAATGATCAAGGAAGAATTTTTTTCTTTCCTCCCCCAGCACTAAGTTAAGAATTAAAGTGTTTTTCTGTTCCTTTCTGTACAGTGTTCTGTGACTTTTGTGTCCCAGATTTATTTGGGAGCTGAGGGGTGGGGTCCCTATTATCTTATTAAGTTCCTCATCTTGTTTTTTTTTAATCTTTCTTAATCTCATAATCAATGACTTTTTAAATTATATAAAATGTATACATCCAAATGTCAACAGTGATTTTATAGACTTTTTTCTTTTTTCTTATTTTGTTTTCAAAGTTTTCTGCAAAAAAAACATAAATCCAGAAGCGCCTGGGTGGCTCAGTCAGTTGAGCGTCTGACTTCGGCTCAAGTCATGATCTCACGGATTTTGAGTTCAAGCCCCACATCAGGCTCTGTGCTGACAGCTTGGAGCCTGGAGCCTGCTTTGGATTCTGTGTCTCCTCCTCTCTTTGCCCCTCCCATGCTCATGCTCTGTCTCTCAATAATAAATAAATGTTAAAAAAATTAAAAAAAAAACCATGAATCTGTATTTTTAAAAAGTAACATTAAAAACTTCACCAGTTACTGTAATTTGGAAACAACCTGCTGATGTAGCCAGATCACAGACATACCAATACCTACAGTGTCTGTCATATATATATATATATATATATATATATATATATACACACACACTCATAAAAAGAGAAGTTATATATTATGTACATAAATATTATGAATTATATAAATATGCTGTATGTTACATATAGATATAACTTGCATATTAGAAACATATAAATATATACATATTATAAACTTTTAAAAAATCTTTTAATGATTATTTATTTCCGAGAGAGAGAGAGATATCACACACAAGTGGGGAGGGGCAGAGAGAGAGGGAGACACAGAATCCGTAGCAGGCTCCAGGCTCTGAGCTGTCAGCACAGAGCCTGACGCGGGGCTTGAACTTATGAACCATGAGATCATGACCTGAGCCAAAGTTAGACCCCAACCGAATGAGCCACCCAGGTGCCCCCATATGATAAACTTTTTAATGTTTATTTATTTTTGAGAGAGAAAGAGAGTGTGAGCAGGGTGGGGAGCAGAGAGAGTGGGTGACAGAGGATCCCAAACGAGCTCTGTGCTGACAGCAGAGAGCCTGATGCAGGGCTCTAACTCACGAACCGTGAGATTGTGATCTGAGCTAAAGTCGGCTGCTCAACTGGCTAAGCCCCCCAGGCACCCCTAAACAGATGATAAATTTTGTGATATATAAATATAACACACATGTATGTAATGCAGTGTTTCATGTCTATGTGTATATACACACACACATACAAATACACAAACATACACATACATATCCTGGCAGTTTTGCTAGTTTGGAGGTGGCTAAAAAGGTGATGGATGTGAAGACAGAGAGAAAGCCACAGTCTCGGAGAGGTGCTGGCACACAGAGGGAAGAAGAGAGCATCGCCTGAGTTCGTGAGTCTTTGCAAGCTCCTGAGTATCAAGGCTGACTGATTTGAGAATCTCAACAACATTCCAAAGTGGCCGAGCCGGGCAGCTCCAGAACCCTACGCCATCCCTTGTTTACAGCTAATCACAAAAAGACAGGCTTTTGGTAAATTATCATTATTAAGTTTACTTCTTAAGTATGTTCCAGTAAGTCCTGGATCCCAGAAGATGTCACAATGTGCTTCTGAGGGATTCTTGATGTTTGGCAGACGGTGAGCAGACAGATACCAACCGGAACAGGACAGATCATCATCACAGCAGGTGCACGAGTACGGAAAACAGAGCAGCTCATAAGCTCACGTCCACGAGTTCAGGTAGGTAACAATATCTAGATGGGTAAGCTGCTATTCAGCTCCCGCCAGTGGTTGCAGTATGGAAATTTTTGCCCAGTTTTATCAGAGTCTCCCAGTCTTTAAGAGAATTTGTAAGTAAAATTTCCTGGCTATAAGATATTAAGGGGACATGGGGACACAAGCAATAATCTTGGCAAAGGGTTTCGGGAGGAGGAGGAGGTTAGAGCGTGCCCCGGAACCTTCTGTGGAATGGATGGGAATGTAGAAAGTGGTTTGCAAGTGGAACATTTTTTCATGAAGGCTGGCCTCAAAAGAAAGCAAAGAGGCAGCATAGTAACTTGAAATCAAAAAACACATTTTTTCAAAGGACAGCAGTTTTGCATTTTATAAGCAGCAGAGAAGAGAGACCAGGGTGCTATTGCAGATGGAGGGGACATGGTCTGGCATGTGTGTCACGGTGTGAATCAAGCACCCCAGGAGAGAGGTTGGCATTTCACACAACCCTGGATCTCTGTTCCTCTGAGACAGGAATCACTTCTTTAAGAAAAAAAAAAAAAGGTTTATTTATTTTGAGGGAGACAGAGATAACATGAGCAGGGGAGGGGCAGAGAGAGGGACAGAGGATCCAAATCAGGCTCTACACTGTCAGCACAGAGCCCAGCGTGGGCCTTGATCTCACCAACCGAACCACAAGATCGTGACCTGAGCCGAAACCAACAATCAGATGCCTAACCCAGAGTCCCCAAACACCCTGACAGGAGTCACTTCTAATGCTAAGCAGAAGGGAAAGGAGGTGAAAGCTATTTGTCAAATACCCGATCTTCTTTTCGATAGGAGGTCACATCATCAGTGGAGGGGTCCATAGTGGTGGAGTAGGGGTTTGAAGATGGTGAGAGTTGGGGGAGGGAATTAGCTAGAGACAAAAAAAAAAAAAGGATGTAGAGCGATATTGAGAGCCTCATATGTTACATTTAATCCAGTACACCAGGAACCTGGCAGAACAGTTTATTGCTTGACTTTCATACTTCTCCTTCATTCTGCAGAATATTTCACCCTGCCCCTGCCCATCTTCTAACTCCGTCTTTGTTCTGTTCCACACACGTGAAACTCTCAAAATGGCTAACGTGTATTCATGGGGCTCTAAGCGGGGAATCCCGTTATAACTACGACATGCTGTGTGTCTCTTACATTTAGGCTTAATGATCAACTCTCTTCCTCAAAGACACTGTGCCCACAAAATCAATTTTGTTGAAGTCGTTTTATTTTTGAATGCTATACACAGCTTTCCTCTTGCTCCAGAAACTGGAATTGTGGTATCTTACAAGATAAGAGAATGGACCAAAGTTTGCAATAAACAAAACGTTCAATGCAACTGTGTTCAAATGCTTCACATTTGTTTGTTTGAGACTGGCGGCTGGAAGAGTGACTATCTTTTCCAATTATGGCAAAAAAATGTGAGCATTTAACGATATGGGAAAAGTTTATTACATGAGACCCGAGAGTTTAAGACCTATTTCTAAATACACCTGGGTTGTAGATTTTTCTACAGCTACAAAGTGTGTCCAAAAAAATTGGAAGTGGTAAATGATTTTCAGAAATAGGTTCTCCAGCCTTTCCACAAATGTAGTGTGTGAGAGAGGTATGAATAAGCCCCTTTATTTCTCTGGTTCAAGGTCCCTCCTTTGGCCTGGGATCTGTGGCCTCCGTAAAGAAAACGCCTCCTCCCATAGCTGGACCAGAGCTGCCCTTGACTGGTGACCCCATCTGCAGAGAATGGGAGGGACTTCAGGTCTGACGGAGGAGGACGATATGATCACAAGGTGGCAGTAGCACACATGAGCTTCATTCGGGGCCGCTTTGAGCAGTTTCCGGGTCAGGGACGTCCCTCACAGCAGGAGATTGTCCAGAGGCTCTAACGTTGTGGCCACCATCCAGAAGAGGAGAAGAAGGGTAAGGGAACTGCCAGGGGAGAGGGGGATGAGAAGAGCCTCACATGTCTAAGGGACACCACTGGGCAGGCCAGCAAGTGTCAGGGAGCTCCCCACGTGCCCCAGCGGTAACTTGGGGTCTTTATAAGCCCAAGTCTCATCTGATACATGGCTGGGAGATGTCGGTTATTTTCACGAGGTGTGCAAACAAGCCAGGTCCTAAATGGCAAAAGATTCTGCTTATTTGGAGAATGTTTAAAACAATGGGACATGGAAGGACTTGAGTCTGGGGCTGACGAGCCATTGAGCTAACAGGTGTCAGCCTGCTGTGGAGAAGTGAGCGATCTGGGCCACGTAAGGAGTGATTTGTAAGATGCCCTCTCTCGCTTGCACATCCTCTCTCTCTACGGGGGCCGCTGTTCCTGTGTGACCACACCGCATCTCGGCTGACTCCCAGCTTCCGGCCACCTCCATGCAGCTGTGACTGCCCGTCGCCCTCAAGTCCTGTCACTCCTTGGCTCCCCAGGGGCCTCCAGACAGGGGTGTGATGCTCAGACTTTGACATCATCTCTGCTGGCGTGTTCTCCCTTAGCTCTGCCCCTGTCCCTGTCTTTTCTTTGGTACCTGGATGGCTTCCTGATCCCTGGCTTCCTTCCACTTCATTTCTTTGTTGTTGCCTTAACAGTGTGCATCTCAGTCTGCAACTAATTCACCTTTAATCTGCTCACTTTTTATTTTTTTAATTTATTAATTAATTTATTTTTGAGAGAGACAGAGAGAAAGACAGCAAGGGGCAGAGAGAGAGAGGGAGACAGAGAAAATCCCACAAGGTGCAAAGAGATTGGGAGAGAGAGGGAGAGAGAGCGCAGAGCCAAAGCAGGTCTCAAGTTCACCGACGTGAGTCTTGAACTCACAAACTGAGAGATCATGACCTAAGTCGAAGTTGGATGCTCGACCAACTGAGCCACTCGGGAGCCCTAAGTTTGTTTACTTTTGAAATTATATGTTGCCTCCTCTTTCCCCCACTAGATTGTGAGCCACCGGAGAACAAAGACTTCTCGGCTCTTTTCACTCCTGGATTACCGATATTTGAAATAGTGCCTGGCACAGAATAGGTGCAAAGATGCTGAATGAATGAATGATATACTTCATGGCCATGTATTCCAAACCTTCTCTGAGAAATGAAATATACACTTTTTCAAAGCCATTTATTTAAAGTGATAATACTCACAAGTTCCAGAAACTTTGTTTTAAAACACAAATTGATTACTAAGGTCTTTTTCCCCCACTTTTAAATACTGAGTCCTCTTTCAGGGATCAGTTTATAATGATTAGCTTAGATAGGGGACAAAAGGAGTTGCCTATATCAGTGAGTACTGTCCAAGATGAGTCATTAGATCATAAATAGCTGTGAATCATGTGTTTCTTGATACATGTCTTTAAAGATTGGAAAACACGTGCTTATATTTTGTTCCTTTGACAAATATTTATTACACACCTATCATGTGTCACATACCAAGGTAAGCCTCAAACATAAAATGGTAAAGCAAAACAGAATGTAAATTGTGGTATTCTCTATCCCAAAAAGCGTTCTGAGGAGCATAATGCAAAGATAGTTTGTTTGAGAAAGTTAAAGTCTTCTGTATTATATAGGTTTGAGAAACACTGATGAAAAGACTTTATGAAGGTCATCATTTGCATAATGAGAATAGAAGAGACTTTGAGAAGTCCTGCCATTTAAAGTGATTTTAATCCAGAACTTTGGAAATTTATATTTGATTATGGAAGTCCTGGTAACATACCACAAAAAATGCTCTCTGGCAAAATATTTCTTGGAAAATGCTTTTCTGGCTAGCTCAGTTGTGAACAAACTTATACTGGGTGGAGCCCAGAGCAAGGGGTCACGTGAAAAGCTTGAGTTCCTCTGGTTGTAATCCAGGGAACAGTAAGTAGTAAGGACTGTGAGGATCTTCAGAGTCAGTAGAACAATCTTTTACAGCATCCGTGTTTATCCACATTTGCATTTGGGCTTTTCAGTAATGTTGGCAATTCACTTTTAATATTTAATCATCTCCACTAGCTTCTTATCGGAAGCAGTCCTCACCGCATTAATTCCAATAAGGGAATTGTGTTGCAATTGTTTTATTATTATAGAACACAAGAGTAGGCAAGGTATATGGTTTACTAGGTCTTACTTGAAACTCCAACAGTTTAAGAGATTGAAAAACCTGCCATTTCAGCCATATTTATAATACATCATGTTTGAGTTTTTATTTCGTGCCAACCTCTTTGCCTACATTACTGCTTTTAATCCTGAAAGCATCCCCATGAAGCAGGTACTAACATTACTTCCAGCTGACTTGGAATGAGAAAACAGCTAATAGGTATGCATGTGTGGATGTGGACGGGGGAGTGACAGAAGTCCAGATCCAAGCAATCTGACCCAGAGCTTACTTAATCATGACACTAATCGGAGAATGTTCCCTCTCGACTTGTGCTGCCCCACACAGGAGCCACTAACCCCATTAGCTATTGAGCTCTTACACAAATGGAGATGAGCCTGAAGGAAGTTCAATATTTGAAGATGGGACATGAAAAAGAACTTAAAAGGGAGCCTAAAAAGTAGGAAACCAGGCAAATGGGGTGTCCCGAAAGCCAAGTGAGAAGAAAAGGAGTGTTTCAGGAGGAGAGAGAAAGTAACTGTATCAAATGCTGACAGTCGAGGTGGATAACCACCAAGGAAAGATCTGGCAATGTTGAGGTCGGGGATAAGCTTGGTAGGAGTAATCCTGATGCCTGCATAAGGATGCAAACCTGGCTGAAGTCCATTCGACTGGAGGAGAAAAACGACACGGAGCATATGGACCACACATCCAAGAAGATGTTCTGTGAAGCAAAGGAGAGAAGTAGAACAGTAGCTGGAAGATGAAATAGGTTCAAGAGATTATTTTTTTCATTTTTATGGCAATGGACAAATCGGGAGCAGGCCTGTGTGTTGATGGTGAGGACCCAGTAGACTGGGGGAAGTTGCTGATGTATTCGAGAGGGTTTTACATTTCTGGAGCTATGTCCGCAAGTAGCCACCGATGGATGAGATATTCACAGAGAGATGGGTCCTCCATAAGAGGAGAAGAGAAATGAGGTCACGTGGGCACACACACAGGGGGATGGGAGGGTGTGGTGATGAGAGGTATGGTGGCTCCCCTTCGACTACTTCAGTCTTTTCAGGGAAATCTAGGAAGGCCATCGGCTGAGATGTGGAGGTCCGAGGAGAGAGGAGAAAGGTGGAGATTGTCACCTCGAGAGCGGGAGCGTGGACGATCTGGGGAAACAGCCCGATTGCCAGCGAGCATACACGGACTGCTACATGTCAGCAAATGAGACTTTAGAGTGCCACCAACCCCCAGCACTCCACCCATGTTCAGGGAGACAAGGAAGTGCTGTTAATCTAGAGAGGGAGACAAGGGAGCTGAAGATTTGGGCAAGGGATGATTTTAACGATTGATCTTGGAAGTGAAGGAGTAAAGTTAGGACACGAGGAAAGTAAGGGACTGGGACAAGATGATAGGAGCTTGGGGTTAGCAGAGTTGTTGGGTCGTGGGGTTCAGGGTACTAGAGGGAGAGAGTTACAAAGGTAGGATGTGGGAAAGACGCAGCATTTAAAACTGAAAGACAAGGATGTGTGTGTGTGGGGGGGGGGGGGGATAAGATAGAGCAGGATGACATCATTAGCATGTGAAAGTCAACAAATGGGAGATTCCACAGGCTCTGAAATCCCCAAGGACAGAGACTGGAGTTGTCGCATGGAGAGAGTGAGTCAGGAGCTAAGTTATTTAGGGAAGGGCAAGAAGTGACAATCGTGATGGGGAAAGGGACAGAGGTAACTGATCCAAGAGAACTATGGTTGGATTGGTTCAAGGGTTGTACCTGTAACCAGAGTAGGTAGGATCTGACAAACCCAACTGCTTGATTTGATCACATCACTTCCAGCTGCTGCCCTATCGTATGAACTTGGTCTCAAGGATAGAAACAATCTGAATCTATCCAGCGTTTTTCCCTGTGGCATATGTCCATAGAGAGCCACTAAAATTCTGTAAAATTCTGACTGCCTTCTGTTTAGTTCACAAACACACAGAAATCCATGGAGTACAATGAACAAGTAGCTCACTTATTATTGGGGAGGCCAGCAGAGGGGAGGGCAGGGAGAGAACCGTCTTTCCCCAAACCCAGTGAAGTCGGATCTTTAAATGCTCAAGAGTGATTGGAAGAAAGTGTTATTTTAATTATTTTCATAGGAAACATTTTCAAAAATCTTCTGCAATCATTGTCACAGATCCTTTAATTATTCATCTCTTTGTTTCAGTCACCAGCCCTGCCAGGGCAAGTCCATGCCAATGTTCTTTCTCTAAATCCAGAATATCTGTTTCTCACATCATACAACAGCCTTGTTTCCTGAAATTAATGGCCAGCGGAACAGGCATTCTATTCAAAATCAAGGAGCAATTAATTCCACAAGGCCAAGAATTCATAGAGCTCTTTTTCTTTTCTTTTCTTTTTTTAAATTTGAGAGCAAGTGTATACATGCATGAGCAGGGGAGGGGCAGAAGGAGAAAGAGAGAATCTCAAGCAACGCAGAGCCCGAAGTGGGACTCGATCTCACGACCCTGGGATCATGACCTGAGCTGAAATCAAGAGTCGGACACTCAACTGATTGAGCCTCCCAGGTGCCCCCCCCCACCATAGAGTTATTCTTAAAAGAAGATGCTCTCAAGAAGTAAAGAGGAAATCATGCACATTTTATGTAAAAATGCCCGTTATGCTCTCTCTTCGAGATCTCTGCACCTGTTGTCTGCCTCAAGCCTTCTCCCCTCAGACATCTGCTTGGCTCATTTCGTACTTGATTCTGGTCTCTGTTCAAATGTTACACCCCCAGGGAAGCGTGCCCTGACAGCTCTAAAATGGCACTCTTACCCAACGCCTTGCTTACCTGTTGAATTACTCTTTTTTATTTTTCTTTATCATTACCTAGGACCATGGTTGTTTGGCTTACTAGTGAACACCTAGTGTCTGAAACACGGGGTCTGGCACAAGGCAGACACTCAAATATTTATTGAAGGAATGAACAGATGAACTTATGAATAAACAAATTAATGCAAGAAATGCCATACGGGGAGAGAAAAGTTTTACAAATATTTTAGGTTCAAAATAAGAAAGCGATGGTTGGAAATATGCTTTCTGCAAGTTTAAACCATTAAAATATAGTCATGTTGCAGAAGGGAATATAATAAAGCTTTCTGTTGAAGAAAGAATTCCACTTAACCAAGAAAAAGCAAAGAAGAAATATCAATCTAGAGGATAATTTTACTTGAAAGGTATGTACTTGAAAAAAAAGTCTTACAATGGAAGTGTTCATCAAGCCCATTGCATACTTGACAAAGCACTTTCATTAGTGTAATTTATGCCGTGGCTGGTTTGAGCAAGTCAAGATACACACATATTAAACGTAGCAACTACACAAAAACATACACGGAACGGTTTCTTGTCTAGTTTTGAGAAATAGGTAAGTCATACTTCGGTTGATAATCACATTGGTATTTATGGGAATTGCTGTGTTAAGTTACATGAGCTACTCCTTGCCAAAGGATCAATTTAATGTTCTGCCCTAAAGAGCATCAATCGTCTGAATAATTTCCTCCTTATAGATTCAGGCAATGTGAGACGGCATTTTCAGATATTCCTGGCTGAATTCCAACTCAGTATTCGCAAATTCATTGATTTGGTTGGAGGAATGAGGGAGGAGGCTGGGGGACAATGGGGGGATGGGTAGACACAGAGGCCAAAGCAAACTCACTGCCTTACTGCTTTCATTTGTTGTGCCTACCTACAAATAAGATATAATTACAGCCTAGTTTCAGAAATTGCACTACCGCCCTTCTGCTTAGTTTCCATTTTAACAAAAGAAACTCTGCTAGCTTAATGATATTATTATATATAGACATTTGTCTGTCTATTCATTTCTAAATATATATTAGGTATATGTAATTCACTCAACCCCAAGATTTTGTTCCATTCTTTTATTCCAGAACCTTGGGCATCTACTTAAGCAGAAATCTACAAACACCATCCTGTAATTCTTTTCATTAGTTTGGCCAAACTGAAAAGTAAATCTCATAAAAGCCAGAACCAAAAAAAAAAAAAAAAAAAAAAAGACACATCATGATTTTAGATATCATGCCTGCCTGACCAGCTACCCATGTTTAATTGATTTTCATTCTTTCATAAAAATTTCTGTTGCTTAAAAGACTCAGACCTTGTTTTTGAGATCATAAGCCACGTTTCTAACACATAGCCCTGTGGTCAACTCCCGACCTCAGCCACGTAGTAGAGGAGTCACATACACAAGCTTAATCAGACAGAACTCGAGATAACAGGTCTTAGTCTCGAATATAGTCCACAGCCTTTCATGCCTAAGGACCTTAGAAGGAAAAGATGAAACATATGGCTGGCACTTCAGGTGATTTTACTTTATATGCTGGGAAATTTATCTTCTGTGCCCTGGAAGTGGTCACCAGCTTCTACTCATTAACATTCGCTCCTTCGCTCACTCTTTGTTCATCAATCCTTTTTGTTAAGTATCTACTAATGAGAGGGGAGTGTGTGAGGTGCTGAATCAGTACAGGTCACCAGTCATGATTTTCTGTCTCGTTTTCACTAATGTCCCTGTCACCCTGGGAGGCGCACAGCCTCTTGCTTTTGCGACATGCAGAAACGCAGTGTGTCATGTTCACCTGGCAGACCCCCCAGAGAGACCGTCAACTAATTTCAAGAAGCAGACATTTCTTCAGGCTTCCTATGCAAAAGGATGTATAACTGTCCCTCGAGGCAGATGTTGTCTTTATTTTCCAGGGTGGTTCAGGATGTCTGTGGAAGAGGCTCACTGAACATATCCAAAGACCCTTGATGGGCTAATTTCATTGCACTACGGCTGGACCAAGGGAATGGTTCTTCCCCAAAGGGTCAGATCAGATGTACTATGGCATCCGATGTTTTCTCTACCTTCTTCAGCCATGAATAATTGATCAAAAAGCATTCTCAAATTTCGAACAACACAAATACAGAATAAATTATTAACACGAGCTTCCCCAACCCAATCATCTTCTCTTCCTCTTTGACTTTATACTCTTCACCGCTCTTATCATGACTCAGTAGAACAGTCTCTATTACGAGCTCTTCTGTCAAACAGCTGTGTACTCAAAATGTCTGTGTCTCATTTCTTTCTCTGTAAAGGGAAGGATTGAATTAAATGATTTTATGGCCTGTCAGCTCTAATAGTTTGTCGTTTTTATATCAAGATTTAGGAGTAGGAGTGATTCTTTTTCCCCCGATGCAATCCAGCTGCTTCTTTAAATGAAGGTCTGAGAAATCTCCTTCTAGTGTTAGGTGAAAATCAATGCTTACAGGAGAAGGATAAGATCGCACTGGTTACTAGCATAATAATGTACTCAAGTCATTGGTCCACTTGTTCAAGATTGGAGGAAGATGAGAAGAAATTCAAGCGGACTATAAAAGCGATGGTTTAACTGCTCATCACAGAATTCCCCCCAAAAAACATTCTTCCACGTGCTCCCTTGTTCTTTTGCTGCAGATCCTGGCAGACTTCAGGCCTTTCCCGTGGTGTCAAAAAGTTTTAACCTAGTGGATAGGCTTTGCCTTTATTTCTTTCTTTCCACTTTTCCTCTGCACCCCACTCTCTCCCCACACCCCCTTCCCGCACATCTCTCCTTTTTCTCTAGTGCTACACACAAATTGCTATTTTCCCCCGGATCTGAAATGGAGCTGGAAGACAGTGGAGAAAGAGGGAGGGAGGAAGGGAGAGGGAGAGGGAGAGGGAGAGGGAGAGGGAGAGATATAAAACAGAGGTGAGCCCTGTCTGGTGGAAACAGAGAAATGCAATTAAGAGCAGGGAGTGATCGTCATGCATTTACTTTCTCTGCTTCCCCTTATTCCCGGTCTAAGAACTTTTCATTGAGATGATGTGCACCATGGGTCTCGTGGGCATAAGATAAAACTTGATGTTGACGGTGGATGTCTAGACTCAGCACATCCTGTAATGAGTGTGCAGTCTAGCAGGATGTGGTGCCCTCAGGGAGCCAGGAGTCTGGGACTCCATGGTGGCAGCTGTGAAGTCAGCAATCTATCAAAGCAAGTAAGGGAGGAGGGGCAGGGGAATATATCTGGTGTAGAATATAAGGGAGGAAAGTTGAGAGGAAGAAGGAAGGAAGGTGTGCCTTTGGCTCCTAATTATTTGCATCTGGCTCCATACAACACCCAAGAACACTTGGCTTGGTCAGCGGGTAGATGACATCAGATTCCAAAGATTTTTTTTTTTCTTCAACACCTTCAAAAAGATAAAAGACTGCATCCACAAAAATTATGTTGACAGTCTAATGGCATATTGTGAAATGAAAGATGTATTATACACCATTGGAAAACAGTGCGTCTGATATATTTAAGCAAGTTCTCACAGATGGTTTCTGAGAGGGTTCTAAAGTTTATCATGAACCTTGTTCATTGTTCAAATGTTCAGCATTTATTGTGAATGTATCATGCACCGGACCCTGGCACAACAAAGGATGAAGACACGGTCCATACCCTTGAGAAGTAGATAATCCTAGTAGGGTAAAATATTGATTAGTCCTCTTGGTTGCCAGGGACAGAAACCACTCTGGCTATTTTTAATAAAAAAATATATTTGTAAAGTTACTGAGTGGCTGAAGGAATCACCAGGATAGCTGGACACTCACAGTGGAACCAAGAGAGGCTACCATTGTCAAAAGCTTGTTGAAAAACACTCTGGTTGAGTCACTAGTTGTGACAGCCTGCCCTGGGACACTGCTGAGGGGGTCACTACCATTGCCACCACAACTGGATGGTGAAAAAATTGAAATCTCGCTGACTTATTGATAGTCTCCCAAGATTAAAATTTTCAAGTCCAACCTAGTAAGTATCTGCTCCTGGGGCTTCATCAGACTTACACAATGGGGGATTCTCCCTAATTGGAGAAGGCGTATAGATGCTTCCAGGCAAAAAAAAAAAAAAAAAAAAAAAAGGTGTATTTTTAAGGAATAATTATGCACTATCTGGATGTAGACGCAGATATAGACCCATTCGGTACAAACTAGACAATGCTATAATAGCAAAGGAGAGACCTGGCCAAGGAAATCAGGGAAGGCTTCCAAGGGGAAGATGCATTGAAATGAGGTCAGAAGTAACATAAGCAAAGACATGGAACA
Source organism: Panthera uncia (assembly GCF_023721935.1). Classification (NCBI taxonomy): domain Eukaryota; kingdom Metazoa; phylum Chordata; class Mammalia; order Carnivora; family Felidae; genus Panthera; species Panthera uncia. Next base: position 139,379,084 of record NW_026057577.1, on the reverse strand, counting down.
AGACGGTAAATTCGAGAATCTACAAGTCTTTAATGTTGCTAGAGCAGAGGTTTTTGATCTTGGCTTCTCATTGGACGTTGCTCAGGGAATGTTGCTGAGGGGTTGCTCAGTGAAGTCCCCAGACCAGTTACACCAGAATCTCTGGTGGTGGGGCTCATGTACCAGGTGCTTCGGATGTGCAGCCATGTTTGAGATGCACACAGATGAGACCAAAAGTTCCTCTCTTTCGAAATTAGGGATGGATGTCCCTCACTTCCTACTTAAGTATTTTTGCTCCTGGCACCACCACCATCCAGGATATTGTTTTTTCCTTTGATTTTTCCCACAGGAAAGTCAAGTCAGAAACTGCTGAAAGTCTAATTCGACAAGTGAGCAAAAGGAAGAGAAGAAATAATTGATTGTAAATACATTCAGGTTTGGAATTGAAAAGGATTCCTAGATGCAAAGAGAAATATTAGGAGAACTTTCTAGTTGACATACTTTAGGACCCAGTAAAAAAAGTGAAAGCAATATCATCTGGTGAAAAGAATTCTACATAATAGTAGTTTCAAAGTTGGATTGTCCATCAATGAGTTTTAACAATGAACAGAGAATATTTTATTAAATCTCACAGGGAAGGGCACCTGGGTGGCTCAGTCAGCATCGGACTCTTGATTTCAGCTCAGGTCATGATCTCAAGGTCATGCGATCAAGCTCCATTAAGCATGGAGCCTGCTTAAGATTCTCCACTCCGCCTCTTCTGCCCCTCCCCCGCTCATGCTCCAGCTCTCTCAAAATAAATAAATGAAACCTTTTTTTATTTTTTTAAAAAACTCACATGGAAACACAGGAAACAAATGACATACTCAAACTGATGTGATGGAAGCATTTAGCAAGGGGATTTGCAAAGATGTGGGTGGAGTTTATGGAAATCAACAAGGGACAGGGTTGTTTCATTCTAAGACTTAATTGGGCCAGGGAAGAAGCAGTTACAAGATTCCTGACAGGAAGTGACAAGGACCACCTGCTAGGCTGATAGCCTTCAGTAGAGGGACACAGCAAACCTGTAGTGATTTCGCAGGGAGAGATCTGAAGGGGTAAATGCCTGGACTTCCCACCCTCCAGTCCCCTAGCAATGCCCCCACTCCCGTTGGTCAAAGTCACCTAGAAGCGAAAGTACGAGGGACTCATTGATGCAGTCCACTCAGATCACTTATCAGGGCCCAGAGCAAGGTGGAGGAGGGTAAACTGAATCCAGAAGAAAACATCCATGTAGTTACTTTTATCCCCATAGATAATAGGTGTCTCCATAGATGATCACTACTTCTGGGCATGCTGGAGGTTTGCACTTCCCCTACTCCTGACATACAAGAAGAAATCTGGGAGTTAATCTAGGCCAATCTCTTTAATTAAAATATAAGCTCAAGGAGGGCAAGGATTTCCAGTTTTGTTCACTGCTCTATATTCCTTCTCCCTACGTTAATGCCTGGCACATAACAGGTGCTCAGTAATTGTTCTTCAAATGAATGAATGGTTAAGATCCCACCACCAGAGAGTATCAACTGTGAGATCCAGGTTTCCCAAATCTCAATCCTGCATTTCTTCCTTTATTCCCTTTGTGAACGTAGCAGAGGTTTTGAGCAGCTTCCCCACACCTGGTGAAGGATTTGTGGAGACCCATTCATACTGTTTGTCCTAATTTCCTTTGAGACAATGATAGGCTTTTTTTTTTTTTTAGTTCTCATTTACTCTCCCTAAATGTTCTCGTCCAATCTCATGACTTCAATTCTCACCCCTGTGCAACTGGCTCCCAGATATTTCTCTCTAGACTTTAAATTTCTTGGGAGCATCAGTGCCTAGGACTTTTTCCAAGAAGAGGTTTCCAGCCCTGACAGCACATTGGAATCACCTGCAAATTTTTACAAACTACTGGTAAGCTGTCTCCACCCTGGAGAGTCTCATTTAGTGGTCTGGCTGGAACCCACACACTCAATTTTTTTAACAACTCAGGGGATTGCAATGTGCCCCCAGAGGTAAGAAACACCGCCTAGTCCCTTAAACTCTACATGTCCAATGTCTTTCCCCCAAAATCCTTTTTTTTTGTGCATGATTTCCTTATTTCTATTATAGATTCACTATTTCCCAACTGTCCACAACCCAAACCTTGGCACTCTCCTGGATTTCTCCCATCCTTTTTTGGGCAGGTGTTTGCCAAATCATGAAGCTTCAACCTCACGCATTTTCTCCAATCCTTTCCCTGCCTGCCATCTCTTCTGTTGCCCCTGAATTCAGGCCATCGTTTCTTCTACCAATAGCAACACAGAGCAGGTGTTCTCTAAGCTTCTAGAAGTAAGGCTGCCACCACCTATAATCCCAGCAATGCCCTTTGTCAGCTCTGTGACCTCCAGTGAATTACTTAACCTATCCGCAAGGATAAGGTCACATGCCCCTGGCAAAGGAATCTGGCACAGAGTAGATGCCCCACAAAGTGTTAGTTTTCACACTCACGAGTGGATTCTAAACGGCTATTCCTGGTTCTTGTGTCTCCCTACACTAGTCCATGCCAGACATGCATTTCTGCTCCATGGTTTTTTTTCTGGAGTCATCTGCATTAGGCTAAGTCGCTCCTCTCAAAAACAACCATGCGGCCACTAAATTAGGTTCAAACCCCACCTTTCTCTCCAGCAGGACCCCCAGGATTTCCTCCCTTCATCTCATCCACTGCCCAGTCTCCCGGACCCCCGCAGTCTCCTGAGAGGTTCCACACCTTCCCTCTGGGACTGCCAGTCCCTTCACCAGGAACGGGCTTCCATCTCCTTCTTCCATCTGTAGAAATCCTATTCTTATCTTTAGAACCCATCCTGCTCCCTGAAGCCTACCTTGACCATGTGATCACATCATCATGTGAGGCTTATCCTCATCGTGTGATCATCGGATCACACGATCGCATACTCTTGGTTCCCCCACGGCCCTCTGTCTGCACTTGCCTTTTGTCGCTTAACTCACCTACTCGTGAGGGAACACTTAATCGTCCTGACAAGTTAGGTATCAATCTAATTAAATGCCCATCCCTGCCCCATAAGGGAGCTCAGCTAGTACGCAATAAATATTTGTTGCTGTGAATTGTCCCTCATGGTCAATGAGTACCTTGCAGTGGCATTGGCTTCTGTTTAATTTAAAACATAAGAGGCAGAACGTGGATAGAAGAATACTGGCTTCCATTTTACTGGGCGTATTTTGTGGACCAGGCACATATTGTGGGGGTCACCTCTCCCCCTGAATCGGACTCCCCAGGTGTCAAGCAAATAAGCCTCACAGGCATACCATTGCCTTGCAAAGTCAGCTCCCCACACCCCAGGATTCCAGCGAGTTTCCAGGGGAGTGGATCCATTCAAGGCAGGCCTCCCTCAGGTCTGCACAGATGGCCTCCAAGTCACATGTGGAGCTCCAAGTCATATGGACACCACACCTCAGAGTCTGACTCTGCTTCTCAGGTCTCTGTTCTGAGCAGCTCCCGCTGGTGTCCAGCAATCCCTCTCTCAGTGTTATCTGGTGGATGTGACCTCACACGAGCGAGTAAGGAGATAGTGGTCGGGTTATACTCACATCCCTGGTTTCCTCCTCCGTAAAACAGAGATTCCCGATTTTCTTTTATTTTATGGTGACTTTTTTCCCCTTTGGTGGCTTGTTCTCCCTCCTAGCAACCTGGCTGCTGGAGTGGGACCTTCCTCATCTGCCAAACACACCTATTTATTCCTGAATCCCACTGTGGACCTTGCTCGTCTTTCCACCCGAGGGTCACCAGCCTCTGTAGATGTAGACTCTGAGAAGGGCATTGGTGCCAGGACCACCCCCACGCCCTCCCCCCCGCGCCTTCATAGTCAAACGATATTTGTCCCATTACCAGCAACCTTGCCGGGAGATATTATGACCCCATTTTATTTAAAAGTTTCCAGTATAAAATGTGGTAAAATCAAGACTGCTATTTTGCTCAGGTGACAGAGTCATGGGTCATTTTCCTTTTCTTTTTCCCTTATTGATGTTAAATTATTGTGCGCACACACACGCGCACGCGCACACATACACACACACACACACACAAAGAATAGGCACAGTGGGAAACTCAGGAACTTATCTATCACAGAATAATAAACCAAATATTAAATGTAGAGAGGAGCGATTTTTAATTACATTCCCAAGGCTCTAAACACAAAACCCCACAACTGTTGTCGAAAATCACCTTGAGGCAGTCATCTTTGCCAAGCAAGTGATCAGCTTATTGAGGTCAGGAGGTCTTTCCCCATAGTTGTCTTTACAGTGACTTCCAGGGCCCTATGGCACCCATCTCCGCCACCCCCTGTGCCGTCACATGCCCGTTGGCTCACCGCAGCCACATCGGCCTCTGGCTGGTTTTCTTTTTAATAATCCTGATTCCTGAGGAATAAGGACCTTTTGCCCTGGCAGCTTCCTCCACCTGGCAAACTCCTCCCGGGGTGGCCTCCCACTTCCTTCCCTCACCTCCTTAGGTCTTTGTTCTAATATCCCCTGTCACTGAGACCTTCCCTGAGGGCCCAGCCCAGTGTGAAATTTAACCCACCCTCCCCTCCCTGTCCCTTCCAGATGCATTCTGTCTTGAATACTCACCGTCATCCAGCGTAGACGCTGTAGTGGCAAACCCTTTTAGAGGGCTCACTATATGTGACCCTGTTCCAAGAGTTTTACAAACACCATCTTATTTAACCCTCCCAGCAACAACGCAAGGTGGGTCCCCTAGTGATTCCAATTCACCAATGAGAGAACAGAGATGTCGAGAAATTAAATGGCTTGCCCAACATCACACAATTAAGTGCTGGAGGTGGGGTGTGAGCTCCCTGAAGTTGGCTGGAGAGTCCGGTCTCACCCCCCATTGCTCCTGTTACTTGACCTATTTCTTTTGTTTATTTCAAGACTCCTCCCACTATGGTATAAGCTCCATGAGAGCAAGAATTTTGACCTTTTTTAAATTGCTGTATGCTCAGTACTCAGCACAGTGCCTGGCCCACAGTAGGTGTTTAATAGATACTTGTCTAATTAATTATTCAGTGAATTAATATACGTCTCTAATATCTATTTCAGCCGCCAATCTACTCTTGCATGTGTGTTAAGTGCCCAGTAAATATTTTTTAATGTGAAGTGAATCCCTAAGGCGCATTTCCCTGACCATATTCCCCCATTGCCCTGCGCAGGGAGGAAACACATAACCCAACGTTAGAACGAAACTCGATCTGACTTTTGGCGGAGGCCCCGGAGACCAAGAACACAACGAGGGCCCCCACATTCCAAAGCAGTGATTCAGGGCAAGCGAAGGAGGTTTGAGACTCTTTTTCCAAAGCCAGCTGAGCAAGGCAAGGTTACGGAGAGAGGCTGGGTTCTACTCTGAGTCTGGTACAACTCTCCTCGGCGACAGAAACCAAACCTGACAGCAACGGCTGGATCTGAAAGAGGCACGTCAGTTTTCATCTCCTCTGCACCTGGACTGCGATACACAAAAGAGCCCCCCCCCCCCCGCCCCCGCAGCACTCAGCCCCCAAGACTTGCACCTCCCGTCCGCCTGTGCTCCCCAATTCTCTCCCCGTCAGCACCTGCACAGGGTGATGCGGCTGTTCGATCTCCGTTATCCACCAGGACACGCGACCTGTGCTGAAATATGCTTTAATTCACATTCACCCTATTCATTCATGCCCAGCACCACCCCCCCCCCACCCCGCCCACCCGTCCCAGGTCAGGCCCCCCACCCCCTCCCCGAGGACGAAGAGAATCATGATGAAGAGCAAAATCATTTCATTGCACCCTGCCACCTCTTGGAATCAAGCAAGGTCGAAGCGCTGAATCGGAATGCCTCCAACCTCTTTATTCACATGTTTAGTTAGTGACAAGGTACTTTAGCTGAGCCTCCTCCAACCTCCGCAGAGGGGCTCCGATCGAATTACGGTTTAGTTCACTGAAGCCGGGCAGCCTGCCCTTTCCCAGTGCAACTCTCCAGAAACAAGTCTCCATCTCTGGGCAGCTGCTGGCCCGCCTCGCCATCTGTCAGGCTGGCCCTCTGCCCACAGGGGAAAATGAGCCAGTGGCGCTGCGTCTGGCGAAGGCACCCGGGAAGATGAGGATTTGCAGGATCAGCGGCACTGCACGTTCACGTTCCACGCTTCCCGCTGGAAGCCCTTCCTGATTGCACCTGTTGACAACTGTGCTAGTGGAAGGATCTGTGCATCCCGTAGCACAAGGAGCTCCCACCACCGAGCAGAGCAGGCCCAGCAGTCAGTCCTGACAGCAGCCCCTACAGTTCTCCCTCTGCCCGATACCTTGTGAAAGGAAGGTCTCCTCAAGCTAGGCTCCGTTTAGGGGGACGGGGGGTGTCTGACCCTTCCATTACCTTACCCCAAATCACCTGGGAAGAACTCGCCAATAGGGGAAGAATTGGATCAAACGGACTTGGCTGTCTCCTTAGGAACTCTGGTTGCATGTCTGCATAACAGAAATAACTAGAACATGATGTCGTCTACAGGATTGTGTGGTTACTTTAATTGCCAATTGGCCTCACAGTCTAATTTCTCAAGTGAATGAAAATCAGTATATAGAAATGATGCTGTCCCAGACACCCAATTAGCCAAATTCCTATCAACTTGTTTTCTGTCCTAGGGCAGAATGTTTGTCATGTGACAGAGGTAGATGGGGAAATAGGGATAAAGGGAGATTAATTAAGTAAACAGACCAATTTGTAATCAAATCAGGGTTACGATGAACATGTTTTTAATGCGCCCTTTAATAAAAAAGAGAAAATTGTGCATTTTCCAGTATACTTTGAACTTCAATAGGACACCCATGCAGGTTGCTACAACCCTATGAAGCTAATTAGGTCGCGTTTAGAACAGCAAACAGAAACTTACTGTCCTCCACAGTGTGAGAGGAAGGGACTTAAGCAGCTTCAGGGCCATCCTCACAGAAACACACAGGGCCAATTTGGAGGTGCCGGGAATGGAGCTGAGTGATGGAATCACTCCCAGGCCTAGGCTGCTTTGGGGGAACAAAATGCAGTGAATCTGGTCTAGCTGATTTATGAGCCCACCCAAGAATCTATTGGGAGTAGACTCTTGAGAAGGTCAGTGAGGCCAACGGCACAAGACGAGTCATCAAGCGAGCCCTTGGCCTTGCTCTGTTCTGAGGCTGAAGGAGGAAATCTACACCCCAAACAATTCTCTGTAATTTCCCTTTTTATGGCAAAAGGGAATTCTAGAAAAGAGTGGCAGAAATAGCTCCCAATTCTCTGCTTCTCAAATGCCAGCGGGACTGCAGAATTCATGTCTGTGTGTGGAGCTCATATTATTTTTAGGGGCTCACCTGGGCCGGGGAAGCTCTGATTCAACATTTGCATTATCCGAACCACTGCACTTCAGAGCGCTCTTTTGACCCTATAGCTATTCTCTATTTCCTTTTCGTGTTATGTACTTTCAAGATGCTAATTTATTTATTCATGCTTCGGTGAGACTTAAGTTTATGATGGTCCATAAACTGACATGGCTGTTAAATGGTGCAGGCTCTCTGCTCAGGAGCCTGCCACGCTGGGGAGAGAGAGGCTCCTCCCGCTGTGCTGGGTTCTCTCTTCATGCCAAGGACGCCTCTCCAGCCCCTGGCTCCTCCGCTCGCGGAGCTGAGACCGTGCCATTTACTTTCCTTCAGACGAGAAACCTGACTACAGCCAAGATGTCGGAGGCCATTAACTATATTTCCACCCATTAAGTAGGCCAGGAAATTACTCCTTCCTTCCACTGAACTTCTCTACATGAACGGAAACACTCACAAAGTAGACATAATTGTAGATTACAAAATAAAACTTATTTTCCAACTTCAGCGGACCTACTTGAAAACATGTTCATACTCAAACATAAATGATGTATCATTGGAACATCATGTCACGGTCTCTTTCTAACCATAAGACAAATGGGTTCTGCATCCTTGGCGGACTTTCCAAACGGACTTAACATTTGCAGTTAAACTATGATCTTATATCTTGGATATAAAAAGGAATATTCTGACAGGAAGGACATGGCTACCCAGCTCTAGGGAATGGCTTGTTCCTAAACCCCACGCTTCCTTTCACCCTCTGATGCCCCTGTGGATTCTTCAACGCAACTCGTGTATTTCCCTAGGGGCAAACCTCTCGGAAAGTGTCTGCTCCAATAAGCCTTCTTTATTCTGATCACACTAACTGCTTTACTTTCTTGTGCTGAGATCTTAAATAACCTTGTTTCCAAACATTGCTCCCATTCTCCTGGCTCTCATTTTTATCAATCACCCTTCAGGCTTCTAGGAAAGCGTCTCAGATGAGTGCTCCCAGATTTGTCCCTCCTGCGTCCTCTGCCCAAACCAAGCCCGTATGCTGCACACCATGTATGGCAGGCGCATACTTTGGATTTCTCTTGTGTCTGTACTGTGTGCACATGCACGCGTATGTGATATTTCTCCGTCCGGGTGCACAGATTCAGGAATCCCATTGTTCCCATTGATATCTATGCTCTCCCAGGGCCTTTAAGAGGGTGATCAAGGCCATGTGCTTGCTCATCAAATGAACTGAATGACGGAGACTCTCATGAAATCTTAAAACTCAACTCCAGAGCCATCCTGAAAGTTTCCACTCACCAAGCTCCTGTTAGAATTCAATTTCATTTCATTTGGGTCCTCAGAGCACTTGATTTCTCCTTTATTGTAGCACTTAGTACACACTCGGCTTGTAATATATCTAGTTGTGCATATTTCTCTGCCCTCTGCACCAAATGCCTGTACTGGCTTTACGCATATTATCTCTAATTCATGTAACGATCATCCCATATAGGTATTACTGTCTTCATTTTTAAAACCAGAAAACTGGGGTACTTGGGTTGGCTCAGTCAGTTAAGCATCTAAATCTTGATGTCGGCTCAGGTCATGATCTCGAGGTTCGTGGGTTCGAGCCCCACGTTGGTCTCTGCACTGACAGCATGGAGTCTGCTTGGGATTCTCTCTCTCCCGCTCTTTCTGCTCTTCTCTTGTGTACACGTGTGTGCACTCTCTCTCTCTCAAAATAAATAAATCAACCTAAAAAAAGAAAACTGTAGCTTATAGAAATTAAAGTAATAACAACAGTCAGTAAGAAGTAGAGCCAAGATGTTTGCAAGGTAATACTTTCAATCCTTTCCTGGTGTTTTCTATCAAAAGAAGGGAACCCCATTAGTGAAACACTCCAGGCTTCTCTGTCCCTGACTTCCCCCCTCAGGGGAAATGGAGCATCTCAACATGATGGTTTAGTGTGGAAGGAGAATCTGGACATGATCTTCTCTTCTCTCCCCATCCTTTCCCTTCCATTCTTCCTGTGCTGAACACGCTGATCTCCTCTGCTCCTACACCCCATAAATCTTTTGGAAGCAACCCCTGCTCCTGTGGCCAAAGGCATGAGGGCTTGTAGTTGGGGAGCTATAACCTCAAACGTAACAATATCTGACACAATAAGTCAATTGTCTTAGGAAAAGATAAAAAGTAGGATTTGGGAGGAGTAAAATGTAAAATGATGGAGCCCAAGAAATGTCTTTGAACCTCAGATTGTAGCTCACAAGCAGGTGTTTTGACCTCAGAAGTTTGTAGAGGCTTCTACACAATGATTAACACAATTGTGCAGTTGGTTTTTTTTTTTTTTAATTTTTTTTTCAACGTTTTTTAATTTATTTTTGGGACAGAGAGAGACAGAGCATGAACGGGGGAGGGGCAGAGAGAGAGGGAGACACAGAATCGGAAACAGGCTCCAGGCTCCGAGCCATCAGCCCAGAGCCTGACGCGGGGCTCGAACTCACGGACCGCGAGATCGTGACCTGGCTGAAGTCGGACGCTTAACCGACTGCGCCACCCAGGCGCCCCGTGCAGTTGGGTTTTTAAGTACTGCAGGCTGAGCAATCTTTATGCCTCTGGCTACATAATATTTGACCTTGGTACATGACCACAGTTTATGCCAGCTTTGTCCATAGGCTGTTGACGGAGGTGGGGGGGGTGGGGTTGTTGCTTGCACAGGGCCGGAAGTTGATAAGGCCCACAGGCCTCGGCAAGGGAAATCACAGGGGACCACAGCCACCAAGAAAGCATGAGACCTCCAATGGTGATGGCAAGGGTCCCTCAGCCAAACCTGATTCACACAGATGCCTGCATGGGAACTCTGCAAGCCAATGGTGGCCCTGCAGGCCTCAGCAAAGGTGTGGGCCATTAGCAGGTGAGGGGGCCTCCAAGCACACACAGCTTGTCCTTGACCCATACAGGTACAGGCTCACCTAAGCAGGCACGGCCAAGGCAATGATCCCACCATAGTGAAAAGAGCATCCTGGACATTAGAATGCAGAACCTATTTGCTGTTTTTAAATCACGGTGCTAGAGAATTCCATCTGCGTGGCAGAGCACTGAGTGAAGTTCTGGATTTAAACTGTTAGTGCCAGGCACCCGCAGACAAGGCAAATGAGAAATGCAGATCGGGAGGTTAGGGATCGAGGGGACGGTGAGAGCAGAAGAGTCAGCTCCTGGTGCTGGGGTGTAGTCATTGCAAATCTCTAAACTTTGCAAGGAAGCAGCAGTGGCTCAGATACCACTCTTACGAGAGTGTGGATGCGCCTGTGTGGATTTTGTTTCTAGACGTGGTAAACGCCCTTGTTGGCAGGATTTTTCCCCCATCAAATTTAAGTTCAACTCTCATGGATTTTATACAACTAGCATGGTCCAAGGGAGACGGAAGCCAGATAACCTTCTCCCAAATTTCGTCTGGCTCTCTGCTATTTCCTGTGGCAAACTACTTTTCTGGGTTCTAGAAACCTGGTTTTGCCAGGAAGCGCTGCCCTCGGAATCAAGGATCGGCCTCTTTTCCCAGTTCGGTGGGTGTGAGGTCAGGGCTGTGATACCTGTGCATGTCCTATGAACCCTTTAAACATTTTCAGAAGAAAGGCACTGGGGGATTTTCACAGAACTAATGCCATGTCTGAAGCTTAGAAACAACGATGCCCATTTCAGACAGGTGGAGCCCAGGCATCTCCCCAGAGCACAAGGGATGATCCACAGCCCATCTAGGGCATCTGCCAGGTCAAAATGATCCTCATTTCTATTTTTTTCTCGAAACTATTTTCATATTGGTGCAAAAGTAAGGGTGTGTAGACTCTGGCCCCTTAGCAGGCATGGCACCCAGCTTTGCTAGTAGACTGCAACTCTTCACTACCCCACGGTCACTAAAGCTTTCCATCCACTTTCCCTTAAGGATGCCGATGGCAAGGGGTGCCTGGGTGGCTCAGTCAGTTAAGCGTCCGACTTCGGCTCAGAGCATCATCTCACGGTTCACGAGTTCGAGCCCCACATCGGGCTCTTGCTGACAGCTCAGAGCCTGGAGCCTGCTTCAGGTTCTGTGTCTCTCACTCTGCCCCTCGCCAGCTCACTCCCTCTCTCTCTCTCTATGTCTCTCAAAAATAAGTGAACATTAAAAATTTTTTTTTTAAATGTTCTTGTTAAGGGACACCTGTGTGGTTTAGTCAGTTAAGCGTCCAACACTTGGTTTCGGCTCAGGTCACAATCTCATGGTTCGTGAGTTCGAACCCTGCGTCAAGCTCTGACTGACAGTGCAGAGTCTGCTTGGGATTCTCTCCCTCCTCTCTCTCTCTGCCCCTCCCCTACTTGTGTGCTATGTGTCTCAAAATAAATAAATAAACTTAAAAAAAAGTCCTTGGCAAAACTGTAAAAATTTATTAAATCCCATCCCTCGAGTACACATCCTTTTAATATTCTATGTGACAAATGGAAAAGCCACATAGAATTCTTTTGCTGTGTACCAAAATACAAGGGTTGTCTTGAGAACAAGAAAGTGTGTGATTGTTTGGATTCAAAACTGAACTAGACCTTTTTTTTTTTTTTGCCGAACATCTGTTTTGTTGAAAGGAACTACTCTGGTCATTCAGACTTGGGTATTTGGCAACTATTGGCTCAAAAATGAGCAAAAATGAGCAAAGAGTCAATTCAATGGAAACAGCTGATAATAATTGTCACCAATGATAAAAATTAAGCTACCCACAAAAATAAGAATTTTTAAAAATGTGGATCTACCACCATGAGCTTGACAGCTTCCTAAAACTTAGTGATCTCTCTGATGAGATGGTGGTAATATTAACAAATGTGGATTTTTAAAAGTCTATTTATTTATTTATTTTAAGTCACCTCTGCACCCAACATGGGGCTTCAACTCTCGACCTGGCGATCAAGAGTCTCATGCTCCTTTGACTGAGCCAGCCAGGCACCCCACAAATATAATTTTTCGATATTGAATAAAGAAACATGTCAACATTCAGGAGATCTGGCTAATTCAATGAACCAATATTTTCCACATGACCAAAATATGATTTTAACAAAATGACACAAGGGTAAAAAGATCCTTTCAAAATTCAAGATACGCCAGTGGATTTTAATGTAACAAAGTCTGAAAAGTGCAATGATAGAGTTTCAGATTCCACACTGAAACTAACCTTTAAGAAATTAGCACTTACCAAGTATTAGAGCAATACCAAAGAAGGAAGTCCACAATTATCTGAAACAGGTGTGAAAAATACACCTCTCTTTTCCAACTGTGTATCTGTATCAGGCTGGAGCTTCCCCAGATTTTTCAACCAAAAGAACATATTGCAACAGATTGAATGCAGAAGTGGATGTAAGAATCCAGATGTCTCCTATTAAACCAAACATTAAAAAAATCAGCAAACATGTAAAAAAAATGCCACTCTTTTTTACTATACGTTTTGTTTTGGAAAATAGAGTTCTTTTTAATAAATATATGTTAGCTATGTCAAATTGGAATGGGCTTAATTTGTTACATTTAAATAAATTCATAGGTATTTTAAAATGGCTCAGTTTTGCTTTCTAATATAATAAACTTTGATGAGCACTTTGGTGTTCTCAACAATTGTTAAGGGGACATGGAGATGAAAAGTTTGAAAACCACTGACGGAGGCAGTAAGAACCCTCTGGCTTAAACAGCCAGAATAAGAAATTGAGAGATGAGGGGACTGTAATATCTTCCATTTTTAACTCACACAGAAAACAGAAGTGACTTTCAGATGTTAATTCCTGTATGTTTGAACTTCAGCCTACAGGGGAATTTAATCTTTGGGCTCAAATTTCCTGCAAGGAAGTTTATAACAGGAGAAGGTTTGGAGTCAGAATCAGGGTTTCTGTGTAGTTGTACTGTATTATTGTACTGTGTTAGTAATATTGCCCTTGAACGTCACTTCAGAATGTCTGAGTTGGGAGACACCAGAATGAGCTGAATGGGACAACATGGCTGATGATACTTTGGAATGGAAATGCAAGGATTGCATTTTCAGCCTGGGGTTCAGAGTAGCCTTGCCTTTGAGTTTATTAATGCATCTTTCTAACTCCTTCCAGAGGGTTCTGGGAGCAAAATCTGCACTGCAGAGGAAATCCCAGAGGGCGCCCAAAAGGCAGTAGTTGGTATTGGGAGAGTAGCAGCAGGAGAGTGGGAGTAGGTCTCTCCCGAGAGCCCGCTAATCTCCTTCCAAATGGGGAATGATGACACCTTGAATGGACTCTAGGGCCAAATCCCCCTCCTTCACTCTTAAAGTTTCCTTTCATGTAGATGGAATACGTTTAGCACGTGGTCTGCCTTTCATCACCCTGGCATTCACTGTGCCTCAGGGCAGGTGTTGCAACATATCTTGGTGGCTTTGGAGGAAGGCATTTTTTTTCTGCTGCTTCCTCTACTCCTCTCGGGAGTGCTCCAAGAGTATGGATTCTCTTCTCTCCTAGCCCCATTGAGTGGTGTTAAAATCTGCCTTGTTTTGAAGTTCTGAATTAAGAGGTCAACTTGCTCACAGACTAAAGCCACATTCTCCAAAACCATCTCATCAGTAAAGTAGTGACAGAATGGCTCCCATGTGTCATCTTACTTTGTCTTTTCTCTCAGGTAGTTCCAAAGCCAAACTGGGAGGCAGGAGTGAAATAACATGTCACCTCAACAACCACAAGAGACTGAACCTTTCCTTTGGTATCAAATTCCCTGATTGTCCTTTTTCACCATTGTCTCAGGTAGAGAGGAGCCCTCAACATCTCCTCTGAGGGTAGTGTCCCTGCCTTCCAGTTATTGTATTTTTCTTACCAGGAAGTTCTATTTGTTTTGTTTTTTTTCAAATCCCCCTGGTAAATTTTGATCTTTTGTTTCTTCATTATATTCTCAGTACTTTCTTGTATTAAAACATCAAATATACTGGCTTCACGTTCTGTCTCTGATCATTTTCATGTCTACTGGCTTTGCAAATCTAATTCTGTGCTTTGTTTTTTACTGCTGACTTTTGATTATAATGGATGGGTCTTGCTTAGTTGTTTTTTTTTTTAATTATGAATTCATGTTCTTGGAAGTCTATCTCTGGGAATTTTTTGAGGCTGTAGCTGAAATGGTTTCTCTAGAGAGTATTTGCATTTGTATCTGCCAGCTTCCTGGGGGCACCATCAACCAAGACTCTATATTCTCTAACACCAACCAGGCAGCAGGAATTTGCTCCCTTGTGACAGCAGGCTTGTGGTTAGAAATTATATGTGGAGGGGCGCCTGGGTGGCTCAATCAGTTGAGCGTCTGACTTCAGCTCAGGTCATGATCTCACGGCTCATGAGTTCGCGTCCTATGTCGGGCTCTGTGCTGACAGCTCGGAGCCTGGAGCCTGCTTTGGATTCTGTGTCTCCCTCACTCTCTGCCCCTCCCCAACTCATGCTCTGTTTCTGTCTCAAAAATAAACATTAAAAAAAAGAAATTATAAGTGGAAATTTTCTCCAATTCACTGACAGCCAAGCCTGAGACAAGATGTATCTCCAGTATGTATCTGTAGCATCTTCATCAGCCGGGAAAATTTCTTCTACTTTAGATTTATGCAAGAACTCTGACTTGACCTCCTTTCCCTGTTTAGGGCTCAGGCTTTGTCTCCTGTCCCTGTACATGGGTCCCATTAAAACCCAGGAAATAGGCACAAAGTTTTATCACATACCCCCAGGGCAAACACTGGCTCCAACCCTACCTTTCTCTTTTGGATTTGTACTTTCACGAGGTTTCTAGAAAGACCCTGAGAAATTCTTTTACTTCTCCTGGCTTAACCATATTATAAAAGATGTGAGAGGTTGAGTTCATACAGCATTTTTAAGTGTGCTGGGCTGGGAGAGGCCTCTCTGAACCTCTAAACTGCCACTGTGTGGAAATTGGAAGTTAGTGCTCTGGTCCTGTGTAATGCCCCAAGGAAGATAAATCATTGACTTGTGCCTTATGCTTGAGATGATCAATCGAGAAAGAAGACCATTGGGGCGCCTGGGTGGCTCAATCGGTTAAGCGTCTGACTTTGGCTCAGGTCATGACTCACCATTCGTGAGTTCAAGCCCCATGTCAGGCTCTGTGCCAACAGCTCAGAGCCTAGATCCTGCTTCAGATTCTGTGTCTCCCTCTCTCTCTCTGCCCCTTCCCCGCTCATGCTCTGTCTCTCTCTTTCTCGAAAATAAAATAAAAACATAAAAAAAATGTTAAGAAAGAAGACCATTGGAATAAAGGAGTTAAGAAGTTCAAGTTGTCATTTGTTCCACATGGTCTACTACAACGGGACATAAAGGAGAACCTGATGGCCTTGAGACAAGTCAATAATTTAGTGTTACTAGGAAGCAATAAAGTGTCAAATTTTAAATAAACAGACACCACCACCAAACCACAGAACTGGATTTTCTACTTCCTTAAATAAGGGAGAGTAGGCTCGGTGTCTGAGAAACGTAGGTAAGTGATCTGATGTAGAATGTTCGAGAAGCACGGACTTTAGGGATTAGGGGCTGTCAGAGGCAAGAGCTGGGTGAGAGACATAGTTGCAGAGGGGAGACTTGGTGATGGGTTCACGTTCAGAGGCCTGGTCACTGGAGCAACCCCAATAGATCCAAAGTGAGGGGCTCTGGCTGATGAGCTGGCTTTCAGAAGCACATCCCTGGGTCAGTTGTTGGTTGATTAAGTAGATTTAGAACGCTCTCTCTCATTCATGGAGCAGCTTAAATTTTGGTGGCCCCTTGTCACTATTGCTACACGCTGGGCATTCCCGGAGAATATGCAAATTTTTTGTTGGCAAAAGAAAATGTCATCGAGAGAAATAGGCAACATGACGTAAAACCAAATGTCAACAAATCTCTGTATTTTTAGATAGTACAAAAGTCCTCAAATTGCAGTTAACCTACCAACAGTTTCAAGTAACCACATATGTGTATATATGTACACATTCATTTTATGAGAAAGAGGCAATGACAAGGAAGTGTTACGTCCTGGGTTGACTCCGTCTCTCACATCTTCTGCATCAACAGTGCTGCGCGATTCAAAGTAATACTCAGAAAACCCACCTTGTTCACAAATCATAAAACAAAGTCCTCCATCACAAAATAAGCTTTCGGTCATTGGCACAAAGTCTGTGTAGCACAGGAAGAAAGAAGATGTGCATCCCAGAAGATTGTGAAATAAAGTGTGAAGTAAAAAACATTATGCTTAATACTTAGTAAACTCAAAAACTAATGTATCTGACTTACAAATACAAAGAACAAATTGGTGGTTGCAAAAGGAGTGGGAGTGAGGGTGCCAGAGGGGGAGATGCAAATAGGGGAAGGGGATTAAGAGGCACAAACTTCCAGTTATAAAAAAAATAAGCCACAGGCATAAAAAGTTCAACATAGGGAATACAGTCAATAATATTGTAATAACTTTGTACGGTGACAGACGGTGACCACGCTCATTATGGTGAGCATTTTGTAACGTATATAAATGGCAAATCACTATGTCATGGTATTAATATAATATTGTATGTCAATTATATTTCAATTTAAAAATAATTAAAACAATTTTATAACATTAAAATTAATATTAGCAAAAAATAAAAATAATTTAAATTACTTTAAATGTAAAATAATTTTTAAACTTCTACAAAACTAAAATATCTGATAAATGGGATGATATTGAATCCTTATCATAGCATAGTTTGAAGATAAAATTAATCAATAAATGCAAAATAATTATAGTGACTGACATTTCCTGACCACTTACTACATTCTCTGGCACTAAGATCAAAGTATGGTTGCTACTGAGTCAATGAATATATTGTGTATTTCTATTATTGAAAAATTAAGCTTTGGAGCACCTGGTCTCAGTCTGTTGAGCATCAGACTTTGGCTCAGGTCACGATCTCACGGTTGTGAGTTCGAGCCCCACATGGAGCTCTGCGCTGACAGTCCGGAGCCTGCAAGGGAGTCTTTCTCTTTTCGCGTCTTTCTTCCCTCCTCTGCTCTCTCTCTCTCAGTCTCTCTCAAAATAAATAAATAAACTTAAAAACAAACATGCGTCTGTATAAAAAAAATTAAGTTTTATTCAGTGAGAACACAATGTTATTCTGACCATGATTTTGGATTTGATTCTAGATATTAACTATGGATAGTTCGCTTTGCCTCCAAACTGGGTGAAAAGTGCCATCCTCTGTTTGAACGACAGCGATGTGGTTTCTGGTCAACACATGGATAAAGTGTAGTTTGAAGAATTAAAAGAATGCATTTTGCCTCATCCAGTCCACCAGACCAGGTAAGAGCGGAGGAATTCATACTATTTTATGTGTCGGGCAATAATTCACTGAATTAATTGGGATGATCAGTTCTGACCCAGACTTCCTCTCTTTAGATGCCCTAACCTCTTTACTTGGAGTGGTAGGGTTGGATATAAATTTTTAAGGGCTGTCAGAAAAGACTTACTATTTCAACAGGAGGTAGAGAGCTAGAGTAGGAGTTAGAATAGAAGTTCAAAAAGAGGCAGGAGAGAGGCAAGGAGAGTGGCTAATAAATTTGCCTAGATGGAGCAGGCAGTAAAGACAAGATAGATGCCCTGAGTGCCTGGCGATGACTTGAGAAATTTAATGCAGGTTATGAAACAATGATAAATAAGCATGTTGGGTGGAGTGCCTTCAGCATTAATATGTGGGAATGACTGAGAAGCAGATGGTCTAAGGTAATCCTGGAAAACCAAGAAACTTCTTACAATGACAGTGAAGGGGTCACTGGGCAATTGATCTTGAAATAATCCCTCCTCTGGTCCCGAAGCCAGACGAAGTGCCCTAGAGCCCAAACTCCATGGAAGTCAACCTAAAACACCTGTTCTGAGCTCCGTTCCACTCCAATCCTGGACTAAATTAGAATTAATGATACACATGGATGGGGAGAAAGGCAAGTTTGGATTTTGAAGACTTCAGACATCCTATTTCTGTGTTTCAGGGACAGTGGAAGTCCAGGTGACTTTGCTTTAATGACTATTTAAGAATCACATATAATTAGGACATATGAAGTATTTATTTATAATGAACGATTTAAAATGGGGCACCTGGGTGGCTCAGTCGGTTAAGCGTCCAACTCTTGATTTTACTTCAGGTCATGATCTCACAGTTGTGAGATGTAGCCCCATGTGGAGCTCTGAGGGCAGTATGGAGCCTGCTTAAAATTCTCTCTCTTGGGGCACCTGGGTGGCTCAGTCGGTTAAGCGTCTGACTTCAGCTCAGGTCACAATCTCATGGTTTGTGGGTTCAAGCCCCATATCAGGCTCTGTGCTGACAGCTCAGAGCCTGGATCCTGCTTCGGATTCTGTGTGTGTCTCTCTCTCCCCCTCCCCCATTCTCTCTCTCTCTCAAAAATAAACATTAACAAATTTAAAAAAATTTTTTCTCTCTCCCTCTGCCCCTCCCCTGCTTACAGGCACACATGCTCTCTCTCTCTCTCAAAAATAAAATAAAATGTTTAATTTTAACAACTTAAACAGTGTCATGTTGTTTCCTGTCTTAGTCAAACACTTTGTGGTTAACATATGAAGATAAACCTCAGCCCTGCTTCTTAACCAAATGATCACAAATTCTATATTGATTTTATCAGGTAATTGGATTCTTGGACATTTTTGGTCTCATTGTCTGTCCTTGCTCATACTCACCATCATCCCCAAGAGGACTGTCCCCAGAAATTTACAATAAATCATCTTCCAGGAACTGAACCAATTCCTTGGTCTGTGAATTATTTTCTGTATGTTCTTAAAGTATAACTTAGTTTGACTCAATATGTTAATTCATTAGGTATGTGCCAGGCTTTGTTGACTTTTTCCCACAAAGGCCCAAACTCCACAAAATTCAGAGACAAAAATAAAGACAAAAACCTTCTCTCCCCGCCCCCCACAAGTTAGCTAATGTGATATTAAATTGCCCCAAATAACATTTCCTGCTATGAGGTTTTTCAAGTATGTTAAGAGTCTAAAAATATTTTTTCAATAGCCTTGCCTTCATCCTGTATCATGGAGTCATGGCGGGAGGGAGGTGGGGCCGAGGGCTGCAGTTTAACCTTTAACTAGGAATATTCCAGATAGTACAATTTAGTTTTATATATATACAATTACTGCCTGAGTGCTGACTGAAGATTTATGAATAGAACTGAGAAGACAGGATTTCATTTGCCAAGCTGTTAATTGAGTTTACAATTGTCAAAGTAAGTGTCGTTTTGATTTGTACATAACACCAAAATGATAAAGACATCACTGAAAAAAATTCTTGAGTTCGTGGTTACATAAAGAATAAGCTTGGTGATTTGCAGACTCAGTTGATTAGATCCACTGATGCCAATTTTAAAATTCATCAAACCAGTTGTTTTACTGAATTGACTGCTAATTCATTTTAGAAAATGAATAGGGTAGGGGCGCCTGGATGGCTCAGCCAGTTGAGCGTCCGACTCTTGGTTTCCGCTAAGGTCATGATCTCATGGTTCGTGAGTTTGAGCCCCATGTTGGCATTCACTCTCATTCTCTCTCTCTCTCTCTGTCCCTCCCCACCCCCCCAAATGACTAAATAAACTTAAAAAAAAAAGAAAGAAAATGAATACTTTAACCCTGTCGGTAGGACTTAAATTGCTACTCTGTACCCTATCTATGCCTTCCAAGATGGGTAGCTATAGGCGTACCATTTGTTACGGTTACAATTTCTATTTGTCTCCTGATCCACCTCTGACGACGCCAGGTAAACCACATTTAATCCACGGGGAATCATTATGCTGTAATCAGTAGTAATGTCACAAACTGCTCTGAGACGCTGCCACCAACCATCTCAGGATCAGAACCGAAATGGAAATCAGGGAAATAAAAGTGTCAGGTTCCAGATGGGTGAGAGACGCTCCCCTATTGTTTCCGCCCAATGATGCAAACTGGTATTACTCAGATGAATATGAAAAGCAGTAGGAGAGGGGACTTACATCACTACAAATTAATGCATGCAGTCACTGGGAATGTTAATGTGTTATCAATGGAACGGCATGAAAGTTATCAACATAATTTCCTCTGACAAGTGATTCATCCTGGAGGGAAACAAAACAACACTATGAAGCCTTGTGGTTACTTATCAGGCATCTGCAAACGGTTTTTTCCTTCTCCCACCCAATCTGCAGGTATTCTAGGCTGGCTTGATAACGTTAATGGTATGCAGGGGGGAAGGCTGTGATTTACTAAGACATATCCCCCTGTATAAACACTGCAAGGTTCATTATCACTTATAGAAAGTGTCTCCAATGGGGTGACAACTTATGTTATAAATAGTGTTTCCCGCGATCCAGAAACGAAATGAGCTGGGCTTGGCATTTGAAAACACACTGCAGACAAGCCTGGGTGAATCGGTATGCGCCATGGAGTTATCTCAGCCTCTTAATGGTGCTAACATTTTTTTTTTATTTAATTGAATGACATCTGGGAGAGAGGAAGACAATAAGTATAAAAGAATGAAATTTGCCAGATAGAGAGAATTCAACATCCTGACCAATTTCAGCCTCTCCCGGGAGACCTTTGTGTTAGCACTTAAGGAGGAAAGGGGGAGGGTACCATCTTCCTTCTGTTCTTTTGTTGATCTCTTGACTCGCTGTTTGGGCCGAAGACTAAACCATGAGTCATTCTGCGTAAAGGGAGGTTTTGGTGGGGAGAGAAGCGGAAATGGAAGCTGTCCTCCCTTATCTATTTGCAAGAGCTTTATTTGAAAAAGGCTAAATATAATTGAAGCTAATATTATTAGTGTGCATCAACTCTCAGATTATTTTAAAGATCCATTTGTTTGATACATTCATTTTCATAAAAGCTTTTGCAAGAGTTTGATGCTTTTAACTTCACTGAAAGTGGTCAGGAAGAAAATGAATATTCTAGAACAGCCACGGGTTCTTGTTTGAAGATCACTACCGGATCTGTGATGTATATCCCCAGAGTCACATTGTGTTTTAGGGCCGTGCTTTGATACTGGCTAGACAGGACTGAACTTCATTCTTGGAATGGCGCCCCTCCCTGCAATGTCTTACGTTCAGAAATGCAGAGGAAATGGCTTGACAATTTTAAAAGTTTTTGTTCCCAATACACCAACAGTTAGGAGTTTGTCTTAATGTTTCTGGAAACTTCTTTTATTATTATTTTTCTTCCTCCCCATTCCTCCTGCATGTGTGCCACTGAATTATGAAAATATACAGAAATGCACAGCATAGTGACCGGTACATAGAAAGGCTCAAATATTGCTAGCTCTTCTTCTTAAATGATCATAGTCTATGTCTCCCTAACTTGGCCGAATTGCATGACTGAGGACTGACTTGCTTGGAGATCAGACCCGGAACTAGGCCAGATGAATGAGGAAACAGTTGATTTAGCACCAGCATGAGGAAGAATGAACAGAGTCTGTGGATTCAGAGACTAAACTTGAATACCAGTTTGGGCGCTTAATAGCAACATGACTTTGGGCAAGTTATTGCAACTCTCTGCTCTCTGAGCTTCTGTTTCATTCTCTGTCAAACAAGGTAAATAATACATTGCAGGATATTTTTGAAGGTTATATATATGTGTGTATATACATATATATGTGTATATATACACACACACACACACACACACACACACACACACCACACATATATCAAGGGACATGTGGGGTGGCAGTTGAGCTTCTGACTTCGGCTCAGGTTATGATCTCATGGTTCATGAGTTCAATCAAGCCCCATATTGGGCTTTCTGCTGTCAGTGCAGAGCCACTCCAGATCTTCTGTACCGGCCCACTCTACCCGTCCCCTACTTGTGCTCTGTCTCTTTCTTTCTCTCTCAAAAATAAATAAGAATTTTAAAAATATATATATATTTTATAATATATTATATATATATATATGTTTATATATCTCAAAACTGAAATTAAAATATATAAAACCCCTACCATAGCATCTGGCACACATATATATCTGGTACTATATATATCTTTTATAATATATATATTATATATATATATCTCAAAATTGAAATTAAAATATATAAACCCCTACTATAGCATCTGGCACATAGTAAGAACTCAATAAATATTTTAATTGTTTCTTTAAGAAAACACATGCTATGGTAATAAAATTACTAAAAAAGAACAACAGTGATGTTTCAGTGCACATGCCATAGAAACTTCTTTTCCTGAAGGCAGCAGGTGGTATGGCACATCAGAAAAGCAGCTGGATTTCACCAAAAATCAATGTGTCCTGCCAATTTCGCTATTTGAAAAGGGAGGAAAATGGCCGTTCATTCAAGAAAGGAGGAAAGGAAAGGATTTTTAAGTGTTGAAATGTGTTCTCAAGTAAGCCAAGTGCTTAGAATAGGTCAAATAAACTTAGCCTGGGATATTGTGATTGATAAGAGATATATATTTGGTCTTCTCTACAGTTCTTGACTCATGGCTCCCAAAACCTTTGGAATTTCCTAAGTGTTCAGAGTAATAAAGGTGTCTTATGTTCCCAAGGGGACTTTTGGGCCCCACTTAAGCATGGAGGCTGGTTAACAGGGGGACCAACCATGTGATTAGAGGATTGGAACTTTCCAGGGAGGGGAGAGGGTCTGGGGGTGGAATCAATCACCAATGGTCAATGACTTAGTCAGTCATGACTCTACAACGAAGCCTCCATAAAAACCCAAAAGGATGGGTTTGGAGAGCTTTCAGGTTGGTGAACACATGGAGATCTGGGGACAGTGGTGTCCTGCAGAGAGCAAGGAAGTTCCTGTCCTTTCCCCATCTCTCTCCCTATGCATCCCTTCATCTGGCTTTGATTAACATCCTTTACTATATCCTTTAATAAACTGGTAAATGTAGATTAAGTGTTTCCTTGAGTCCTGTGAGTCACTCTAACAAATTAATTAAACATAGGGAGGAGGTCATTGGAACCTCCCATCTGTAACTGATTGGTCAGAAGCACAGGTAACAGCTGGGTTTGTGACGGCATCTGAAGGGGGAGTAAATGGGGGGAATATTTTTTTAATGTTTATTTATTTATTTTTGAGAGCAAGACAGAGACAAAGTGCTAACAGAGGAGGGGCAGAGAGAGAGGGAATCACAGAATCTGAAGCAGGCTCCAGGCTCCAGCTGTCAGCACAGAGTCCGATGTGGGGCTCGAACCCACAAACCATCAGATCATGACCTGAGCTGAAGTCGGATGCTCAACCGACTGAGCCACTCAGGCACCCCAAATGGGGAGAATCTTTGAAGGACTGAGCCCTTAACCTACAGAATCCAATGCTATCTGTAGGTAGGTATTATCAGAATTGAGATGAATTCTTGGCCAAGAATTGCTTGGTGTTGTGCATAGGGAGACCCTCACCTCACATTGGAAATTGGGCCCAGGATCCTAAAATGAAGCTTCTTACAACTATCCCTTTCTGAGGCACAGTGTAGATCTTTAGGAATAAAATCATGCTCTCTACACTTCTTATTTCTTACTTGACTACAGATATAAGTAAAAACAAGTTAATGGGAACTTGAAGTCCAAAAGCCTCCTGGATCATAAACATATTTTCCAAATAGCTGGAAAAGCTTCAATATTTCTAACGCTGTTTCACATCAGAATTACATCACCGCCAGACTGATTCAAGGACATGTGACCTATCCTGCAATCTAATGTGTGTAATGTAATACCAATTTAGTCACTGGGCCCCTTTACAAAGGAAGCAGATGTCCCTTTCCTAATTCAGCAACAGAACTCAAAAACATTTTGAGTGTTTGAATTAAATGAATAAAAACAATGAACCTAGAAGTCCAAGTTCATATTTGGGATCAGGGAACTGTTAAAATGAAACCCATACCTGGTATTTGTCAAACATTTGCACTCTGGCTGATTTCTAAGTTTGTCTATTAGCTACAAAGGCCTAAGAAAGGAAGGAGGGGTCTGTGCGCACTGAGAAACTTACGGGCACAGGAGTATGGAGAACAGCAGAGGATTTCGAGAAGAAAACATTGCGTGAATACAGAGAGGAGAAGAGAAAAAGGCTCCATGCTTCTGGGTCTCTCAGAAGAAGGTCACTGTCCTTTCCGCAGGCATGACTGGCCCCAGAGAGCTGTGAGGGAAGGAAGTGGCTCTTGCTGGTGTCAACAGTAGGGAAACAAGAAAGCAAGGAGAGGGTGCACAGGACGGAGGGGACGCCATGTCCCCAGGGAACATGGGCCTATGGGGACATCTTACCAATGCCTAGGCACTTCCGTAATTTCCAACAGGTGCGTCGCCCATCCTCTTGCCCCTTTGTCCCTCCCTTCAATAAGTATCATTAAGCACCTGCTGTGTGCCAGGCAATGCTAGGCACTCCCAGTGATCACAGTGAATAAAGAAACGCTTTGGTCTGTGCTAAAATTTAATTCTAGAAACCACACCACGCATACATTCGGATGCTATTACATCCTAAGAAAACCCCACTTTACCAAGCAGAGCCCAGACACTTAGTGACAAGAATTCTGTCACTAGGTCTTGAGCTCCTCAAAGACAATGACTATTTTCCAAACAAGCAGCCCAGTGTCTCTTACACAACAGGTGCTCACAATATATTGTGCATAAAAAAATTAATTAATGTGTGAGTGGGTATTTCAGTGTAAGATCTTAAAATATTTTAGAAATACAAAATATATCACAAATGTACATATAATAAATACTATCATTTGTATTTATTTATATTTATTATTTAACTAATAATACTATCATAAACAGTCAAAATGCAGCCAAATAGAGTATTTCTAAGTATTTGAAGACTTCTACCTGCATTTCCTAAATTGTCTCCCAATCTCTCACTCCCACACCATAATAACTGATATCATTGCTTAAAATGTTGGTTTTATAACAGACTCCTACTTCATTTGTTCCCAAGTCCTATTGGCAACCCAACCTTGCCTTGGTGGTGGATATGTATCACCTTCCTCCGACAGATATTTCCCTGGTTTGATTTCCCTTCCCGATTATCTCTTCCAGATTATTGTTATTCTCTCTCTTCACCAGCTAAATTTTTCTTCTTTACATTTTGCTAATTAAATGACTCCTTACTGTGGTTTTATTTTGTAAAAGAACAGCCTGAACAGCAAGATAACTTTTACGTTCTTTGAAATGCATTTCCGGGGTGTTGACACACACAATGAAACCATGACAATAGACCTCACATTTCTTTTCGTTAATTTGTACAAATTAAAGCTGCTGGCGGTACGTCAACTGTTATTATTGATCGTCTTCTTGTACAGGGCACTGGGTGAGGAGCTGAGGGGCATATAAAGATCTGTAAACAAGAACCCTGTAGTCTAGGGTCTACACAATCAATTCATTCCATTGGTTGCAATCATGCCTATTTGAAATCTTTCTTGCATTTATGGAGACCAACAGCCAGTACTGTGAATGCTCTCTTGTCTCTCTAGCCTTTAGCCCTTTAATTAGCCGTACCCGCTAAAGTACTACACGTACTCACTTCATAAATCTTAGCCACAAATATAGTCCTTTTTGCATCCTAGTTCAAAAATTATTTTGTTTCATCCCATCCCTTACCTTAAGGATAACAGAGTGAGAGCAACTGCCATTGTCCTTGACGACTACCCTAAATGCTTCCCCAACCTCCTTAAGTCTATCACACATTTTCAGGGACACTGATTTTACCAATAATTTAAGGAAAACTTTGACATGTTGCCCTCAAAAGGTGTCGTGACACCATACACAAACAAAACGGGAAGCACCTCAGTTTTCCGTACCGGAAAATATATCGTGTTTTCCGTGAATAAAACACTGTGGGATGCTGAAAGGGGGTTGGTAATTTGGTTCTGTCGCATTACCAGGCAACTGGGTGAGATTATTAATGTTTTGGGAAACATCCTGGGGAGGGAATGAATTATGCAAATGTGCCTGGAACACAGCACTGGAGCTGGCCACCTGGAAGCAGGATCTGGCTTGTCTGATTTCTCAGAGTGTGCGAGAACTCACAGTTATGTCACTTGAGAAAAACATAGTCCTTTCTATTTCTTATTATATAGCCACAGAAAAAAGCAAGTCTCATTAATGCTTTGTCAACTAGAAAAAAAAAAAGTAAGGGAAAATGAGAGCCCGGGACTAATTTGAGCAGTAAAAATGTTGGCGTGCCATCATGCATCCCGAAGGCCAGCAGCTACTGTATCTTTCACGAAGACCTCTTTAAGGGACTGCCTGCCTCGTCAGTTTCTTTCCACATTCAGTGGGGCGACCGCGAAAGAACAAATATTGTTGACTTAGAGACTCATTATTTCAGACTGATTTGTAATGAAAAGGAAGGGGTTTTGAAAGCACGGTGTACTACAGAGAGTTGTAAACTTATGAAGTCTCAGTTTTCATGAGAGTCTCCAGTTGCCAGCACTCCAAGTGCCATATTCCAGAAAACCCCAGTCTCAGGGAAACCCAGAGGGTTGTCACAATAGGAGGTGTAAATCAGATTTTAGGAACTCGGGGGTGAACTGGTAGTTTTTCCTCTTGAAGTGAAAACGAAGGGCATTTTTACAAAAGGTTGAAAACCGGATTCATTAAATTAACCTCAGTGTTTGTTCACTGGCTTTCTTAGTAGATCATCTAGAACAGCTTCTTTCAAACATGTAATCCAAGGCAAAGCTGTGATGAAGATGTGGTGTGAAAGTTTGACAAGTTCATCATGATGGAGGTGATAAGACTTTTGTGACTTAGTTCACATACATAAATTGAACATTCCAGCATTGGTGAGGAATAGCATTGTCAGTCATTTTTCCTCTCTGAAAAAATTCTTTGATGACTATTCTCTTGATGGCCAATCAATCAGTTACCCTTTCAGCCCACCACATGACCTGTATGAGTCAGGGTTCTCCAGAGAAATAAAACCCATAGAATGTGTGTATGTGTGTGTATTGGTAGGCAGAGGGAGGGAGTGAGGGAGGGAGGGAGAGAGAGAGAGATTCACTTTTAAGGAATTCGCTGGCTCAGTTGTGGAGGTTGGCATGTCCCAACTCTGTGGGGTAGGCATGCAAGCTGGAGACCCAGGGGAGAGATGCAGTTTGCATCTGAAGGTAGTAGAATTCTCTCTTCCACCATCATGGAGTTGCATCATGGAGTCTATGCATTTAAACGTTAATCTCTTTAAAAAAAAAAAAAAAAAAAAAAAAGACTTCCCAGAAACATCCAGAATAATGTTTGAAGAAACATCTGGGAAGGGCGCCTGGGTGGCTCAGTTGGTGAGCATCTGACTCCTAATTTGGGCTCAGGTCACGATCCCAGGTTTGTGGGATTGAGCCCCACAACAGACCCCATGCTGAATGTGGAACCTGCTTAAGATTCTCTCTCTCCCCCCCCCTCTCACTCTCCCCCACTCAAACACATTCTCTCTCTCCCTAA
Organism: Panthera uncia; assembly: GCF_023721935.1. NCBI lineage: Eukaryota > Metazoa > Chordata > Mammalia > Carnivora > Felidae > Panthera > Panthera uncia. The sequence continues at coordinate 139,351,328 of NW_026057577.1, read as the reverse complement.
AATAAAAATTAAAAAAATCGGGGTACCCCAGTCTAGGTAAGTTAACATTAAAAAAATAACCTTCCAGAAGGGGCGCCTGGGTGGCGCAGTCGGTTGAGCGTCCGACTTCAGCCAGGTCACGATCTCACGGTCCGTGAGTTCGAGCCCCGCGTCAGGCTCTGGGCTGATGGCTCGGAGCCTGGAGCCTGTTTCCGATTCTGTCTCCCTCTCTCTCTGCCCCTCCCCCGTTCATGCTCTGTCTCTCTCTGTCTCAAAAATAAATAAAAAACGTTGAAAAAAAAAATTAAAAAAAAAAAAATAACCATAATATGACACAAATGACTTAGCCTCTCTGTAAGGGACACTCACCAAGGTTGGATAAACTATGGCTGACAATGTGGCATCATGCCAGCTGTGGGGCTGCATTCTGGGCATCTGTCGTTGGTCATTACCCAGATGTAGCTTGGCAAGCAGAAGATGCAGTCGTCATTTTTATGTGAGTCTATGTTTTCAAACTAACTGTGAACCAAGTCAGAGCAGAACATTAAGTGGGTTCTGAATCTGATATTCAACGTCAGCTCTTTTCAACTCAGGCTACTTTTCCAGAAATTATACTCAATTCAATATTAACCAAATATGCTCAGGAAGTTTCTGCTTTGCTTACTCTGTTTTATTTTATTATAGCAAATGGGTCCATTATGGTTTACAATGCAAACTTGCATGCATTTTTAAAATAAAACAAGAGAATTCAAGGAAATGTTTTTTCTTTCCATAAGTCCCACTAGGCTATGTGTCCCAGAGACAATTCTTCCTGAACTTAACGTTTCTTTGCCATGAGATGTAAAAGTTTAAGAATTGTTGTGGCAGCATCAACTTGGTCATTTTAGAGTTCTTGGCCACTCTGACATTTTCTACAAGCCGTCTCGATGAAGCTGAAACATAGGTCAACTATTTGGTATTGCTAGGAACAGTGTCAAACTCCCTTCAGCAAGAACAACAGGGATACATTTGGGCTCAGTCATTCTTTTTTTTTTTTTTTTTTTAATGTTTATTTATTTTTGAGAGAGAGAGAGAGAGAGAGAGAACATGCGAGTGGGGTGAAGGGGATCGGGGGCAGGGCAGAGACAGAGATGGGGACAGAGGATCCGCAGGGGGTTCCATGCTGACAGCAGAGAGCCCGATGTGGGGCTAGAACCCATGAACCATGAGACCACGACCCAAACCAAAGTCGGACACTCAACCAACTGAGCCCCCCAAGTGCCCCTGGGCTCATTAATTCTCAACCCAAGTAGGCAAGGGAGTCGGCCATGTGTGCCGAGCACAGAGACCTGAGTCCAAGTTCACCTCGGCCCTTTGCCCTCTTCCTGGCCACTGGAAGAGAGACACACGAAGTAGGAATCCTGCGGGGTAATCCATCATTGATCAACAAGCTCACGACAAGCGTACTTAGCAGGGGAAATCTTTGACTTTAGTGTTTCCAATAAAACGACAGCATATGACATTCATTCATCCAGCAAACATTTATGGAGCACTTCCTAAATACTACTTCTGCTCTACTCGGCACCTTGGCTAGGGTATGGGTCATTTTCGGTTCTTGCTCTCAAGACGTTTGTTGGAATTCAGACATAAAAGCACGAGGGAGAAGCATCAGCAGTGGGCTCCATCCTAAGTGTGTTTGTTACATAATTGAATTTGATCATCCATTTTAAGGCTTATTGAAAAACCAACTGTAGAAAGCCTTTAATTTAAAATGGAAAAACTCAGTGATTTCCTCCTACTGGAAACTTAGAGGGGAAAAACCCTATTATCTAATAAATTATCTGCATTAAAAATGCATTAGTAATCAATCTTCATAACATCTGGTGACAGCTACATTGCTTATTAAAAAAGCAACATAGCCTCCTCTCTGTGAGCTCGCCTCTTACAGTTCTTCTGAAAGATGCTCGTTAAACTCAACATAGAAGAACGTAAACTACTTTACAATAAATTAGTATGTTATAAATAAAGGAATGCTTTGCATAATATTTTAATTGCTATTTTAACTTAAGGCCTAACACACTGCTGCCCCAAATATCTACTGCAGAAACCAAGGGAATATAGTTCTTGCCGTTGACTGGTAAACTCTGGAAAGAACACCAGCCACAGCGTTTATGTTTCCTCCTCTTCTAACCAAACACCAGAGGCTCCTCAAGGGCCCTCTGAACTATCCACAGCAAGTGGTCTGTTCCTCCTTCCTTGAAGCCACCCTGCCACGGTTAGTGGCAGCCAAGAGAAACCTGGGCCCTCTTCCCAGTCCCACCCCCTCCTGGAGCTGGGACCTCGGGCAGATCCCCCTGTACTTCACGTCTTCTCAGGTGTAAAGACACCAGCACACACACCTCATACCACCGGTCCGGGTGCTCTCTCCAGGCTGGCTGCTGGCCCGCCCCCTGTTGTGTCATTCTGTAATCTCCCGAGGAGAGAGTTTATATCCTTGACCCGACCCCTGAGGCCAGACTCCCTGCTCACCCTCCGTACCTCCACCCCCTGCTCCAAACCCACCAGGGTCAACGGTGTTACTGCTAATTTCTGAAGTTCTGAGACCTGTCTGATCATTAGAATCACCTGGAAATCTCTCAAAATATAAACTCTAGGGACCCATTAATCGGAATCTCTGAAATACCTGAATCCAAATGCTGGGTGGAAATGTATGGGATTCAGGATGCATTTTTAAAAATTTTTTTAAATGTTTACTTATATTTGAGAGAGAGAGAGAGAGAGAGAGAGAGAGAGAGAGTGAGCGGGGGAGGGGCCAAGAGAGAGGGAGACACAGAATCCGAAGCAGGTTCCAGGCTCTGAGCTGTCAGCACAGAGCCGGACACAGGGCTCGAACTCACAAACCGCGAGATCATGACCTGAGCTGAAGCCAGACGTTTACCCAATTCAGCCACGCAGGTGCCCCTGATTTTTATTTGATAAAAGCTATCTCTCTGGTAATTCCCATTTGTCTCCAGCCTTGGGTCCCATTCAAGTGCTCCTTCCCTGTGAGGAGCCCAGACCAAAGACTGCTCTCTGTGCCTATGCTTTTCCATAATGAGTAATGTTCTAGAAAGCCTCCTGTGTGGCTCTCCTCCCCCTGCAATGGACTGAGTCCTTCTCCTCCCCACTGCCTGGCTTCACGCCTACCCCCGGCCCTGCCCTTCTCAGACCATCCCATCCTCTACACTAACTCTTCCAAGCTCCACTTTTCCAGAAGCCAAGACAACCTTAGCCTCTTACGTGTTCTTTCCCCCGGACCTTGCAGATCTGCTTTCCTAATGCCGGGGTTCATAGCTGACAACGTCCAGCGGTCCCAGGCTTGGCTCTCACTCGGACCGCATGGCTCCTGTCTCCCAAGGTACCATCCTTCGCAGCTTCGCCCTGCATGAAACAATCTATCTAATTGGCCACGTAAATCCAGGGCAGCGCTTCCCCTTTCCTGGCCCCCCTCTAAATGCCTGCCATCCGTTACTCGGAGCCCATCCTTGGGGCATCAGTAGCCCTGAAGAGCAAATCCAGCCTGCTGGATTTTCCTGCTAGTGCTGAGTCAATGGAATACAAACGTCTCCTTGACGGGAGCGTCAGGAAAGGCAGGAGCGATCCCTGAATAGAGGTGACCCGCCACCGCCCACATAGCTGAGGACCATCTCAGTCATTACCCAGACCAGCTATGACTCAGAGCCAGTCGTCACTGTCACTATACATTTGTATACCTCCTTCCTTTCAGCAGTAGTCCCTGGGTACTTAAAATACATCACACACTCTCACACACACACACACACACACACACACACACACACTGGACTGACAGGGTGTGAATCAAGGCTTCATAAGTGTGTGTGTGTGTACACACATGCAGCTTTTAAACCTGGTGCGAAAAGAAATGAGCCTGGAAGTGATATCATGTTTGTGAAGAAGGAGCTGCCTTAGTCACAGCCCCGGGAAGAATGAGTGTGTAAGGGAAGTAGGGGGCAAGAGTGTGGTGGGATGTTTTCAGCCGCAGGTCCTAAGTATTCAATTAAAAGTAGCTCAAACAATGAGAACACTTATCCTGTAAAGCAAGGAGACCAGAGAAAGGACGATTCCCAGTTTGGCCCGACACTTCAAAGATGCATCCAAGGCTCTCCCATTCTTTCACTCAGCACCTCACAGTGTTGCAACGTTTACCCTCAGGGTCTCAAGATGGCTGCCAAAGATCCAGGCATCATATACTATCATAACAGCATCCAGTAAAAACATGGGCGCTTCTTTCGGTGAATCTCTTATCACGGGATATCGACCCTTTCTTTCATACAGTACCCTTTTCTCTTAGGTCTCTTTAGCCAGGACTAGCTTCGAGAGAATCTTCAGGAGAATCTAGTCGCATATCTGGCATGTGTATACCACAGTGGGAAGCTGGATCTCCCAGGAAATGAAAGGCCATGGTGCAGAGGTAGGGGTAGAATGCTTTTGTATAAACAGTCCATGTTCTCCGTTCCAGGGGCTCAGGACTGGACGAGGAGGAGGATGGAAGGATTTTTCCTGCCTGAACTTTGGAGGATCCTCTCTTGGTACTACTTTGGAAATGACTGTCTTCACCTATTTAGACATACCTCTGAGGCAAAGGTCCAGATACTCAAGTACCACCATGTTGGGTCACTATTTAAGGACATCAAAGGCATTTTGCATCTTTCAAGGTACCAGGAGAAACCCGAAAAGGCATTATATTCTGAAGTGCATCTACCACACAGAACCACAAATTCCACAAAGTTGTGCCTCATTCAGCTAGGGCTGCTGTTCCAAAAATACCATAGACTGCTGGCTTAAGCAACACAAATTTATTTCTCACACTTTTGGAGGCTGGGAAGCCTGAGATCAGGGTGCCCATATGGTCCGGTTCCGGTGAGAAGTCTCTTCCACCTTTACAGATAGCCATCTTCTTGCTGTGTCTTCACGTGGCAGAGGAGAGAGAGAGAGAGAGGAAGCAAGCTCTCTTGTGTCTCTTCCTATAAGAGCATTAGTCCTGGGGCACCCTGGTGGCTCAGCCAGTTGAGTGTCCGACTCTTGATCTTTGCTCAGGACATGATCTCACAGGTTCATGAGTTCAAGCCCCAGATCAGGCTGACAGTGTGATGCCTGCTTAGGATTCTCTCTCTCTCTCTCTCTCTCTCTCTCTCTCTCTCTCTCTCTGTCTCTCAAAATAAATAAACTTAAAAAAAAAAGCACTATCCTATTCAGGAAGACGACCCCCTCATGACCTAATCACCTCCCAAAGGCCCTATCTAGTACCATCACATTAGGGCTTCGGAATTCAACAGACGAATTGGGGAGCGACACAAACATTCAGTCCATAGCAAGACCAGTGTGAAAACAGGAGAAATGGGCACGTGCCGAGACTCACAGCTGAGCTTCTGATTCACTGTATGGAGACCACAGAGCACGCCAAGCGATCTCTGAGGATCACCTGGCTTTCCACAGTGGGCAGTTGAACCAAAAAAAAAAAGAGAGAGAGAGAGAAAGAGAGAGAGAAGGCACCACTACTACAGAAATTAATTTCACTGTGGAGCTTGTGAAGCCTGCAAATTTGTGGATAAGGAGAATTAACAAGGAATGTCAGCTAGTAATGGCTGAAGCAGAGGCTTAGAAGTCAGAATCTGGGCTTGAGTCCAAATCCTGGCTGTGGATCATGGCGCGACCTTGGACAAGGCCCTCTGGACTGCGTGGGCAGGGCCCAAATGTCGTTTAACAACATGGGGCATGTTCTGTGTCAGCCATGAGAGGGAACGGGGATTATTCACAAACAGGGCACTGCAAATTCAGACACCACAGAAATTAGAAACCATAACACTCATGGACACCACTGAACATTAAGCAAGATGCTGCAGCGTTTGGGGATTCTACCAACTTCCATTTTGATGCTACTTCCTTGGAGAGAAGGAAGGGGCCCCGTGCACCCGTCGCACGCTCCTCACATGCTCCACTTAGTCCTGCCCCATCCTTGCTCAGCTCTCCTGCACCTGCTTCATGGGGTTGGGGTATGCCCGTGCTTGCCCCCTGCACCCCTTATGTTCTTCCCCTTCTTGGGACTGTACACTGTTACCCTGATTCTTCTCTAACCTTTGAACTTCATCAAAACGTACCCCTACATACCAGGATTTCTGGGCCTGAAAGCTCACCTAACTACTGTCAAGCTCAGGTGCAATTAATTGATTCAAGGTCAAGAAGTGCCCCCCCCCCCATCCTTTATTCCTGCCTCTCAGCGGGTGCTTTCACTTTACAGCTGTCGGTATACTGTCTCTGAAATTATTACTCTATTCTGTCCGTAGCCCAGGCAAGATTTCTCTGGAGAAAATATCCTTTCTCTTCACAGGCAATATAACAAGAGTGGATAAAAGTGCAGGCTCTGGGGTTAGGGCACTGGGTTCAAATCCTGATTGCATAAATAACTGTGTGAACTGGGACAGGTTATTTAACATCTCTGTGCCCACATTTTCACACAAGAAACAGAAAAAGAGACAGAGAAAGGGGGAAAAGGGTTACAGTAAATACCTTATATCTCCTGACACAAATTCATGTGTTGAAGCCCCAACCCCCAGTGTGATGGTTTTCAGAAGGTGGGGGTCTTTATTTAGGTGGTGATCAGGTTTAGATGAGGTCATGAGGGTGAGACCCCAACGATGGAGTTAAGTGTCCTTGTAAGAAGAGGAAGAAAGACCAGAGTTCCTGATCTCTCTCCCCTCTTTCTCCTCCACCCCTTCTCTCTCTCTCTCTCTCTCTGCCTTGTGAAAACACACCAAGATGGCAGCCACCTGCAAGCCAAGAAGAGAGCCCTCCCAACCATACGGGCACCTTGATCTTGGACTTCTAGCCTCCAGACCTGTGAGAAATAAATGTCCGCCGTTCAAGGTACCTAGTCTATGGTACTTGGTTATGGCAGCCCAGGCTGACTAAGACGAGTTAAAGAATGGTAACAGACTCGAATGAAGGCATTGATTATTCAGAGCACTTACAGGCATCAGTCAGATGCTAAAGCTTCATTGGCAACAATAGGAAGGATAGAGTCTGCTGATTGATTTTTTTTTTAATTTTTTTTTTCAACGTTTTTTATTTATTTTTGGGACAGAGAGAGACAGAGCATGAACGGGGGAGGGGCAGAGAGAGAGGGAGACACAGAATCGGAAACAGGCTCCAGGCTCCGAGCCATCAGCCCAGAGCCTGACGCGGGGCTCGAACTCACGGATCGCGAGATCGTGACCTGGCTGAAGCCGGACGCTTAACCGACTGCGCCACCCAGGTGCCCCTGATTGATTTTTTTTAATATTACATACGGACATTATTGACCTTGATTACCGAGCTTGTTGATGCCCCTCAAGTTTTGTGAACCAGGTGAGTGCTTTACTCATCTCACCTAGTCCAGCTCTGAGTACTAGTCCTTGATACTTAGTAAAAGCTCAGTGACGGTTGTTATTTATGGAGCTTAAAGGTGACAACACAGTCATTAACGATATTTTTACAACACACTTTGTTGGGGGTTATTTCCTAATTGGTCGAGTGAGAAAATCTATTTACAGATCCCTTTCCTGGTGTTTCTGGGTCATTTGCTTCTCACTGCAAATGACAAACAGGTCAGAACGTGATGAAAATAGCCTAAGTTGCGCCACAACCTGACCTGAAAAGATGTATGACTTGTCGTAATGAGACCAGACTACATTCAGATGGAACGTTTGGCCAGATCATCAATCTCCATCCAAATCCTCCTGGTAAATACAGAACAAGTTCATTATGGTCCTTTATTCCCTCGGAGTCACCTGCCTCATTAGGGCTGACTTCTTGCCCTGTCTTCTGACCTGGGACCTACAGAAAAGATTCTCCCATCATTCTCCTCCCAGCTTCCCACAACAGACATCACGGCAGAAGATGACAGGCATGGTGACATCACCAAAACTATTTCTCCATATGATCCCCCTGAATTTATGCAGGCCTTTTCTTCCAGTGTGTTAAATCACTTTCCAGAACCCACCTATATTTACAACATCCCCACGCATTGGCCAAGAAGAGACATTTCTTCGACTCCATAAGTGGAAACGCTGCATAAAGCGAGCTTATACCTCATCTAATCGACGCATAATGGGGCAGTCCAAGCTATTCATGAAGGCCATGATTCTTGCCTTCTTTAATCTCCCAAGTCCACCTTCCTATCCTCACTGGTGCTCTTGCCTCCAGGATTTGTGTTATGTCTCTTTATAGTTCAAGCCAATTATAGTAATACCTCTCAATAGAATGATACTCAGCCTTCAATTATCTCTAGGACTAGTTTTTAAATTCTTTCTGATGTTTATTTTTTTGAGAGAGAGATAGAGTGCGAGGAGGGGAGGGACAGAGAGAGAGGGAGACACAGAATCCCAAGCAGGTCCCAGACTCTGAGCTGTCAGCACAGAGCCCGAAGCAGGGCTCGAACTCACGAACCGTGAGATCGTGACCTGAGCGTGAGCGTGAGTCAGACGCTTAACTGACTGAGCCACCCAGGCTCCCCGGAATAGTTTTTAAAGATGTGGGAATATGCTTACATAATATTAACTGAAATACATATCAAAATTATAATATTATCTCAAGTAAGTGAAATATATATCCCATAAAAGATTGGATTCATTACTAGATAAGGCTCATGGTTACGATTAAAGGGCATACAACATCGTGGTTAAGAGGGCAGTTTCTGGGGGAGAAGGCAAGATGGCAGAACAGCATGGCAGTTTGTTGTGTGTCTCGCGTCCATGAAATACAGCCAGACCAACACTCGACCATCCTGCACACCTAGAAAACGGATCTGAGGATTAACACAACAATCTGCACAACCTGAACCACAGGACTCAGCAGGTGCGCGGCGCCGAGAGGTGAACTGGGGGAGAGGGAAGCCGCGGAGGGCAGGAAGCTGCTTTTGCGTGCGGTGTGGAGAGAGGACAGAGACGGGGAGGGGAGAGAATACGGGAAAAGCACCCCCCCCCCAAAGCAGCCGGAGAGAAAGTGGGAAAGTGGAAACAGCCGCAGGGACGGAACTAAAAAGGGAGAAGGGAGAAAGGAGAGGGTTTACGTTCCATTAAGACCATAAACGGGGAGCGCAGAGTCTGAAACTGCGCGGCTCCATACCTGGCGGTGCTCTGGTGGGAAGGACGAGTCCCCAGGAGCAGAGTGGAGTCTGGGGGTCTTCAGGCCACACAGGGAGAGGCGGTGCCCCTGCCGGGAAGACACCGGGTAGAGGCCGTGTGGGTCCCCAAAGGCAAGGCCCCAGTGGACCCGGGAGAACAACCACATTCGCTGGCGCTGGATCGAGGTCGTTAAGGGGGAAGCCTGGCGCCAGGTGTGCATTGTGATTTTCCAGAATCCCGGAGGCGCCGCTGCTACCCTGTCTCGCGAACTTCGTCCTGGGGCGGGCTGGCACCCGGCCGCAGTCTCTGGGCCTCGGCAGCAGCACGGACCCGCAAACGTTCCTGGGTGCGGCCGGCACCCGGCCATCGCTCCGTGAGACCCTCCTGCAGAAGGTCTGGGTGTGACAAAACCACAGTCTCTCAAAAGTAAGGGGTCGGGAAACACAGCCGCATGTGAGACAAAACTCAGGAGGGAGGTGCTGCCTGAGGCTGGTTCACAGACTGTGTAAAAGCGGCGAGTGGATGGAAGCCAAAGACATAGGACAGGTGCGCGATTACTGACCAGGGAGAACAGAATTCCGGTACTAGAGGCTGGGTGGGTGGCTGACGCCATTTTCACCGACCCCGCGCATGCGCTTATGCACCAACAAGCGCCTCAAAATCCACCCCAGTAAGCTAAGCAGCGCCATCTAGTGGAGAACGGAGCCGTTACACTAAGCCCCGCCCAACAGGGCCAACCTCGCTCTTCAGGAACACAAGTCTCTCCGCCCGCTTAGTTTATGGACTATTAAGCGCTTCATAGTTGGACTTCTAGGGGAAACAAAGTAATTTCAGTGGTATTTCAGTCTGTTCGCCAGTCCATCTCTTCAGTTTTCTTTCTTTCTTCTTTTTGTCTTTTTTCTTTTTTTTTTCGTTTCTTTCTCTTGAATACAGAAAGAAAAAATTCATTTTTGTTTTTAATTTTTATTAAAATATTTTCTTTAAATTTTTTCTACTATATTTTTTACGTTTGTGTAATTTTTTTCAAAGTCTATTTTACTCCCATTTCATTTTAGTCTACTTCAGTGTATTCATTTTTTTCAAATTTTCAAACGATTTCCTTTTTCTTTTTTCTTTCCCCTTTATTCTCTAATCTATCAAGCCTCTTTAAACACCCAGACAAAAACACACCTAGGATCTAGCATCATTTACTCGATTTTGTTTGTGTGTGTTTGTTTTTAATTTTAATATTTTAAAATTTTAATTTTTTAAATTTTAATTTTTTTACCTCATTAATTCTTTTTCTCCCTTCAAAATGATGAAATGAAGGAATTCACCCCCAAAGAAAGAGCAGAAAGAAACGACAGCCAGGGACTTAACCAACCCAGATACAAACAAGATGTCTGAACCAGAGTTTAGAATCACGATAATAGGAATACTAGCTGAAGTCGAAAATAGATTAGAATCCCTTTCTGCAGAGATAAAAGAAAGAAAAGCTAGTCAGGATGAAATAAAAAAATGCTATAACTGAGCTGCAGTCTTGAATGGAGGCCATGGCAGCAATGATGGATGAGGCAGAACAGAAAATCAGTGATATAGAGGACAAACTTATGGAGAATAATGAAGCAGAAAAAAAGAGGGAGATTAAGGCAAAAGAGCACAATTTAAGAATTAGAGAAATCAGTGACTCATTAAAAAGGAACAACATTAGAATCATAGGAGTCCCAGAAAAGGAGTAGAGAGAAATAGGGGTAGAAGTGTTATGTGAGCAAGTCATAGCGGAAAATTTTCCTAACCTAGGGAAAGACACAGACATCAAAATTCAGGAAGCACAGAGAACTCCCATTAGATTCAACAAAAACCAACCATCAACAAGGCATATCACAGTCAAATTCACAAAATACTCAGGCAAGGAGAGAATCATGAAAGCAACAAGGGAAAAAAAGTCCTTAACCTACAAGGGAAGACAGATCAGGTTTGCAACAGACCTATCCACAAAAAATTGGCAGACCAGAAAGGAGTAGCAGGATATATTCAATGTACTGAATCAGAATAATATGCAGCCAAAAATTCTTTATCCAGCAAGGCTATCATTCAAAATAGAAGGAGAGAAAAAAAGTTTTCCAGACAAACAAAAATTAAAGGAGTTTGTGACCACTAAACTAGCCCTGCAAGAAATTTTAAGCGGGACTCTCTGAGGGGAGAAAAGATGAAAAAAAAGACATACATACATACATACATACAGACAGACAAAGAAAGAAAGAAAGAAAGAAAGAAAGACAGACAGACTAAAAACAACAAAGACTAGAAAGGACCAGAGAACACTACCAGAAACTCCAACTCTACAAGCAACATTATGGCAATAAATTTATATCCTTCAGTACTCACTCTAAATGTCAATGGACTCATTGCTCCAATCAAAAGACACAGGGTAACAGAATGGATAAGAAAACAAGATCCACCTATATGCTGTTTACAAGAGACCCACTTTAGACCTAAAGACAACTTCAGATTGAAAATAAGGGGATGGAGAACCATCTATCATGTTAATGGTTAACAAAAGAAAGCCAAAATAGCCATACTTATATCAGACAATCTAGACTTTAAAATAAAGTCTGTATCAAGAGATGAAGCAGGGCATTATATCATAATTAAGGGTTCTATCCACCAAAAAGACCTAACAATTGTAAATATTTATGTGCCAAATGTGAAAGCACCCAAATATATAAATCAATTAGTCACAAACATAAAGAAACTCATTGATAGTGATACCACAACAGTAGGAGACTTCAACACACCACTCACAACAATGGACAGATCATCTAATCAAAAGATCAACAAGGAAACAATGGCTTTGAATGACATACTGGACCACATGGACTTAACAGATATAGTCAGAACATTTCATCCTAAAGCAGCAGAATATACATTCTTCTCCAGTGCACATGGAACATTCTCTAGAATAGACCACATACTGGGACACAAATCATCCTTCACCAAGCACAAAAAGATCGAGTCATACCGTGCATCTTTTCAGACTACAACCCTATGAAACTTGAAATCAGCCACAAGAAAAAATTTGGAAAGTTAACAAATACTTGGAGACTAAAGAACATCCTACTAAAGAATGAATGGGCCAACCAAGCAGTTAAAGAGGAGATTAAAAAGTATATGGAAGTCAATGAAAATGATAACACCACAACCCAAAACCTCTGGGACGCAGCAAAGATGATCATAAGAGGAAAGTACATAGCAATCTAGGCCTTCCTAAAGAAGGAAGAAAGATCTCAGATACACAACCTAACCTTATGCCTTAAAGTGCTGGATAAAGAACAGCAAATAAAACCCCAAAACAGCACAAAACAGGAAATAATAAAGACTAGAGCAGAAATTAATGCTACCGACCCAAACAAAACAAATAAACAAACAAACAAAAAAAACAGTAGAACAGATCGATGAAACCAGAAGATGGTTCTTTGAAAGTATTAACAAAATTGATAAACCACTAGCCAGTTTGATCAAAAAGAAGAAGGAAAGGACCCAAATAAATAAAATCAAGAACGAGAGAGGAGAGATCACAACCATCTCAGCAGAAATAAAAACAATAATAAGAGAATATTATGAGCAATTATATGCTAATAAAATGGGCAACCTGGAAGAAATGGACAAATTCCTAGAAACATATACACTACCAAAACTGAAACAGGAAGAAATAGAAAATTTGAACAGACCCATAACCAGTAAAGAAATCGAATTAGTAATCAAAAATCTCCCAAAAAACAAGAGTCCAGGGCCAGATGGCTTTCCAGAGGAATTCTACCAAACATTTAAGGAAGAGTTAACACCTATTCTCTTGAAGCTTTTCCAAAAAAATAGAAATGGAAGGAAAACTTCCAAATTCTTTCTATGAAGCCAGCATTACCTTGATTCCAAAACCAGACAGAGACCCCACTAAAAAGGAGAACTATAGACCAATTTCCCTGATGAACATGGATGCAAAAATTCTCAACAAGATATTAGCCAACCAGACGTACAATACATTAAAAAAATGATTCACCACGACCAAGTGGGATTTACACCTGGGATGCAGGGCTAGTTCAATATCTGCAAAACAATCAATGTGATTCATCACATCAGTAAAAGAAAGGACAAGAACCATACGATCCTCTCAATAGATGCAAAGAAAGCATTTGACAAAATACAACATTCTTTCTTGATAAAAGTCCTCAAGAAAATAGGGATAGAGGGATCATACCTCAAGATCATAAAAACCATATATGAAAGACCCAACACTAATATCATCCTCAATGGGAAAAAAATGAGAGCTTTCCCCCTAAGGTCAGGAACAAGACAGGGATATCCACTCTCACCACTATTATTCAACATAGGATTGGAAGTCTTAGCCTCTGCAATCAAACGACACAAAGAAATAAAAGGCATCTAAATCAGCCAGGAGGAGGTCAAACTTTCACTCTTCACAGGTATTCATGATACTCTACATGGAAAACCCAAAAGATTCCACCAAAAAACTGCTAGAACTGATTCATAAGTTCAGCAAAGTTACAGGATATAAAATCAATGCACAGAAATTGACTGCATTCCTATACACCAAAAATGAAGCAACAGAAAGAGAAATCAAGGAATCGATCCCATTTACAATTGCACCAAAAACCATAAAATACCTAGGAAGAACTCTAACCAAAGAGGTGAAAAATCTATACACTGAAAACTATAGAAAGCTTATGAAAGAAATTGAAGAAGACACAAAAAAAATGGAAAAATATTCCATGCTCCTGGATAGAAAGAACAAATATTGTTAAAATGTTAATACTACCTAAAGCATTCTACATATTCAATGCAATCCCTATCAAAATAACACCAGCATTCTTCACTGAACTAGAACAAATAATCCTAAAATTTGTATGGAACCAGAAAAGACCCCAAATAGCCAAAGCAGCCTTGAAAAAGAAAAACAAAGCAGGTGGCATCACAATCCCGGACTTCAAGCTATACTACAAAGCTGTAATCATCAAGACAGTATGGTACTGGCACAAAAACAGACACTCAGATCAATGGAACAGAATAGAGTACCCAGAAATGGACCCACAAACGTATGGCCAACTAATCTTTGACAAAGCAGGGAAGAATATCCAATGGAATAAAGACAGTCTCTTCAGCAAGTGATGCTGGGAAAACTGGACAGAGACATGCACAAGAATGAATGTGGACCACTTTCTTACACCAGACACAAAAATAAACTCAAAATGGATGAAAGACCTCAATGTAGGACAGGAAGCCATCAAAATCCTCGAGGAGAAAGCAGGCAAAAACCTCTTTGATCTTGCCCACAGCAACTTCTTACTCAACACACCTCTGGAGGCAAGGGATACAAAAACAAAAATGAACTACTGGGACCTTATGAAAATAAAAGCTTCTGCACAGCAAAGGAAACAATCAGCAAAACTAAAAGGCAACCGACAGAATGGGAGAAGATATTTGCAAACTACATATCAGATAAAGGGTTAGTATCCAAAATCTATAAAGAACTTCTCAAACTCAATATCTAAAAAACAAATAATCCAGTGAAGAAATGGGCAGAAGACATGAATAGACACTTCTCCAAAGAAGACATCCAGATGGCCAACCGACACATGAAAAAATGCTCCACATCACTCATCATCAGGGAAAAACAAATCAAAACCACAGTGAGATACCACCTCACACCTGTCAGAGTGGCTAACATTAACAACTCAGGCAACAACAGATGTTGGCGAGGATGCGGAGAAAGAGGATCTCTTTTGCATTCCTGGTGGGAACGAAAGCTGGTGCAGCCACTCTGGAAAACAGTATGGAGGTTTCTCAAACAGTTAAAAAAAGAACTACCTTGTAACCCAGGAACTGCACTACTAAGCATTCATCCAAGGGATACAGGTGTGCTGTTTCAAAGGGACACACGCACCCCAATGTTTATGGCAACTCTACAACAATAGCCAAAGTATGGAAAGAGCCCAAATATCCATCAACTGATGAATGGGTAAAGAAGATGTGGTACATATATACAATGGAGTATTACTCGGCAATCAAAAAGAATGAAATCTTGCCATTTGCGACTACGTGGATGGAACTGGAGGGTGTTATGCTAAGCGAAATCAGTCAGTCAGAGAAAGACAAATATCATATGACTTCACTCATATGAGGACTTTAAGACACAGATGAACATAAGGGAAGGGAAGCAAAAATTATATAAAAACCGGGAGGGGGACAAAACATGAGAGACTCTTAAATATGGAAAACAAACAGTGGGTTACTGGAGGGGTTGTGGGAGGCGGGGTGGGCTAAATGGGTGAGGGGCACTAAGAAATCTACTCCTGAAATCATTGTTGCACTAGATGCTAATTTGGAAATAAATTTAAAAAATAAAATTAAAATTAAAAAAAAAAGGACAGTTTCTAGATGGAGTTGGAGCCTCAGCTTGGCCACATACTAGCTGTGACCTTGGGCAAATTACCTTCATTTTCTAATCTCTTAGATGGCAATGATGATGGTTCCTATCTTATAGGTTGTAAGAAGTAACTGAGTTGATGGATTCAAAACTCCTACAACCATAGATTGATTTATTTAAACCACCTTTAATAATGCTGCCACATACTGAGTGCTTAATAAATGTTGGCTACCACCATTCACAGTATCAAACATACAATAAATACCAAATACTGGATGCCTGACAATTGACGGTTTATGTGGAATATACTTATAATGTTCCAATGGGCTGTTGCCACTCTGTTGTATTTTATTCTTGTAACAACACAATGAGATAAGAAGGCATCAAATAATAATGTTCACTAGGTGACCTTGATAATCTGCTAGTCACCTGCCTCGGTCTCCTGACTTTGACTCTGCCAAGACCCTTTTCTGCGAGTAATCAACGTCACTGTGTGGCTGGCTGGCTGCTAGCCACTGTCCATCATGCCCAAACATTATTTTTAATCCCTCTGCACTGGTAGATAATGATTCCAAATTCCAGGACTGGAGCGATAAAGCCTCCCCATGCTGAGAGCTCAGGAGCCAGACGCCATCCAGTGCGCCTGGGGCTGCCGATAACACAGAGCCCTCTACCGCGCCTGCTAAATTTCATTTGTCCAGCCTGGGTTTGCCTGTCTGGACACCTCCAGAAGGATGGGGCCCTGATAGCCCATCTTGATTCTGATGTGCGTTGTCTGCACCTCATGATTTGCACTCTATTTGTATGCAGATGAGTACTTGCCTCTGTTGGATTAATCATCACTATAAATTGGAGCTCTTGGGAATCTGAGGGGGGGGGAGGGGGTAGGGTTGTGGGATAGAAGGAAGTGACCTTAGAGAAGAAGGCGAATTTTTTCATTTTAAAGATGAGGAAACTAGGGTTCAGGGTGACCAAGTGGACTCTGCAGGGACCCTTCCAAATGCTTTTATCTCTACTCTATAACCCCAGTTCAGGAGGGGTAAAAACAGTCCCAGATTAACATCAATTCATCAATGTGTGTGTGTGTGTGTGTGTGTGTGTGTGAGAGAGAGAGAGAGAGAGGGAGAGAGAGGGAGAGAGAGACAAAGAGAGAGACTGACACACAAGTAGGGAGGGGGTGAGGGGTTTCATCCCCAAATCATTGTTCCCAAACTCTGGGACTCACCCCCTTTAACTGCAGATTGTGCTCAGTTAATAGTAAGTGTCGCCCATCAATGAACTTCTTTAAAAAGGAGTCTTTTCGCTTTTTACAGAAATGTAGATGGTTAAATTATTGCCCATTTGTATTTGGTGAACAGCCTCATTCAGTTGATACCGTTAAATTAATTAAACAAGGAGGCTGTTCCACCGATGTGGCTCTAACCCTGCGCTGGTGGCTGGAAGCAAACCAAAGAGGTCAGCCCGGAAGGGTCTCAGGGTTAAGAAATCCAAACCCAAGAACAACCAATCACAGCCAGCGACGCTTAATCCATGGCCAATCAGTAATGTCCTGACTCCGCTTCCCCCTTTTCTCCATAAAAGTCTCTCCCCAGCTCCTGTGGGTGAAGCGCTTCCGACTTCCATCAGGGGGGCTGCCTGATTCAAATAGATTTTTGCTCAAAAAATCTCACCGTTTTTTAATACAGCTCGCTTTATTGTTTCT
Organism: Panthera uncia; assembly: GCF_023721935.1. Lineage (NCBI taxonomy): Eukaryota > Metazoa > Chordata > Mammalia > Carnivora > Felidae > Panthera > Panthera uncia. Next base: position 139,334,086 of record NW_026057577.1, on the reverse strand, counting down.
AACAGTACTACAAGGACGAATATTAGCAAATGAATGCTCAATAAATACTTTCATGTAAAAGGAGAGGGAACCTCATGATAAAAAAATTAAGTTTTCCTACAGTATACAAGAGGTGTGTGTTGGGGGAGGGGGCACACAGAAAATTCTGGGAGGTGTTGGCTGCGTCTATCATCCTGATCGTGCTGATGGTACCGAGGGTGTTTGTATGTGTCCAAACTCATCAAATTATCCTCATTAAATGTGTGTGGTTCTTTATCAGTTGTACCTCAATAAAGCTGTTTTACAAAAGGCTAAGAGAGGGGCACCCGGCCAGCTCAGTTTGTAGAGCGTGGGACTCTTGATCTCAGGGTCATGAGTTCTAGCCCCACATTGAGTGTGGAGTCTACTTAAAAAAAGTGAAACTGGGGGACCTTGGGGGCTCAGTCAGTTAAGCATCCAACTCTTGGTCTCAGCTCAGGTCATGATCTCACGGTTTCGTGAGTTCAAACCCCGTGTTGGAGTTTGCGCTGATAACAGGGAGCCTGCTTGGGATCCTTTTTCTCTCCCTTCTCTCTGCCTCTCCCCCACTCGGGCTGTCTCTGTCTCTCTCAAAATACATAAATAAAGTTAAAAAGAAAAATTTTTAAAGGCTAAGGGAAGTAATTATAAATCAGAAGGGAAAGATGAAAGAGGGGTCAAGAGAGTCATTTGGAGACGAAATGGAAGGGAATAGGAATCACAATTGCTGAATAAAAAGGTAAATCATTATAATCAACATCACGCAAAAATAATTATAACGGCAAACAAATCACGCCCATCGTCCCCACCGACTCCAGCAGGACTGGGACATGCCCGGGGAGGGGGCAAAGGCCAAGCGGTGAGGCCCAGCCAGGAGCTCAGAGAGAACACACTTTCCCACAGTGCTCTCCGACAGGAGGGAGATTGGGAAGGAGGTCCTGTCCTTGAAAGGGTGCCTCCACCGCTCAACCCGGAGGAGAACGCCTCGCCTCTGGTGCGCAGTCCTTCTGGAAGGGAAAGCCTTGGGGAGGCATAGCCAATAAATGTCAGGCTCGCCGGACAATGTCTGGCATAAAACTACTTTGGGGATAGGAATGTCCATAAAGGCCTGTCTTTACCCAAAGCTCGAGCCGTGGTATCTCACGGCAAATGACAGGCACTAAGTGGGCTTTAGCTGAGAAGATAGGCGAGCAAGCCCTGAAGGGCCCTCAGAGTGCGTGCAACAGGCCTACGGAGGCCACCCCAAATAGTCCACAGGGGCCTCGTAAAGGCCAGACTGGATTCACACATGCAATTTGCAGACAGTGACCCCTGTGGCCCCCCAGGTCCGATGTTGGACATACTTGGGAGCTTTCACATTTCTTAGTACTTGCCTGGCTGTGCAAAGGCAAGAGATAAAGGGCAGCACGGCAGTGCCCTCCCACATCCCGCCTACCCCGCTGCCATCCCAGCCAGGCTAGGTTTGAGCCCCAAGAGAGAGGTCAAAGCAAAGAGTAGCTCTGCTCAGGGACTGGAGTGCTCCTTTTACAGAAGACGCCATTCGGATGAACTTACACGATCTCCTCTAACTTTCACAACAATACTACTCCTATCCGTATATTACAGATATGCAAACCAGGTCACAGAGAGGGTAAGTAGTTTGCCCAAAGACACACAGTAACAGGTGGAACCAACATGCTAACAGAGGGGCACCCGGGTGGCTCAGCCGGTTAAGCGTCCGACTCCGGCTCAGGTCATGATCTTACGGTCTGTGAGTTTGAGCCCCACCTTGAGCTCCATGCTGACAGCCTGGAGCCTGCTTCGGATTCTGGGGCTTCCTCTCTGCCCCTCCCCCACTCGCACTCGCCGTCTCTCTGTCTCTCTCACTCTCAAAAATAAACATTAAAAAAAAAATTCTAATAGAGACAATCAAACTCTCAACCACAGAGAAACGCTGCTCCAGCTACATGGGCAAGGATGCTTTTGAGGCCGAGAGGTGACATAAGACAAAGGGCCCCGTCCTGCCAGAAACCCAGAGAACTGAAGCAGAACAGGATCCCTCAGACGCCTTAGAACGGGGACGGCAATGGCCCCTTGGCCAGAATTACAGAGCAGACAGGGTGAGTGAAGAAGGTGTCCCATGCCCAGGCACACCTGCTCCATACACCCAGAGTCAAGCAGGTGCCCGGGTTTGCTCTGGAGACACGGGTGTTGGGTCAGTGCTACTCGCTCAGGCTCCCAGCTCTTGCAGGAAGTGGTCAAAAAGGGGACAGAGAAGCCCCCTTACACTTTTTTTTTTTTAATTTTTTTACATGTTCATTTATTTTTGAGACAGAGAGAGACAGAGCATGAGTGGAGGAGGGGAGAGAGAGAGGAGACCCAGAATCCGAAGCAGGCTCCGGGCTCTGAGCTGTCAGCACACAGAGCCCGATGCGAGGCTCGAACTCACGAGCTGTGAGATCATGACCTGAGCCAAAGTCGGGCACTTAACCGACTGAGTCACCCAGGCGCCCCTCCTTTACTCTTTCTCCATGCTACCAAAGGACAAAACTAAAACAACTAGTAATGAGTCTGAGTCATTTCCCTTTAGTCAAGGGAAAACACATCGCAGATGGAGAGTAGGTACCTTATGAGCAGGGGAGCACTGTTCCTGGGGATTTGGGGCAAGAGCGAGTGTATAGAGCTTTAGAAGAGGCATTCAGAAACTGAGTGTGATTGGCTAGGAGGTCAGGGATTTTCTTACAAGGCCGACAGGTCCTGTTTCCCAGGGGAAGGTGAGTCAGCTCCAGCGGGGTTGGAGGACTGGCCGGTGTGTGTCAGGTTCCTTGACAGGTGCTTCCCGTAAGCGCAGGCTCACTCAGGTTTGAACTTGTGATATGGGCTGGGCCACTGGGGCAGCCTCCGCTTTGTGGACCCCTACATACAAATTCACTTCATCAATGCCTAGACCTTACCTGGTCTTGCCCTTCATGAACTAATGCCAGTGTCTTCAATGCCTCAAATCTCGGACACAAAATGAAGGGGCTTATGCTGTTGTTATAAGCCAACGCTGTCATAACTACAGCGTCTCAGAAACACATGCACTAAAACCTTGGCTTGGAAACACAGTTTGTTCTGGAAACATGCTTGTAATCCAAAGCACTCGTATATCAAAGCAAATTTCCAGAACCACCGGCCCTGTTGCGATCATGTCATGTTCAGCATCACGTACCCCTCGTATGGCAAAACATCGCTCGTTTATCAAGTTAAAATTTATTAGCAATGTCTGCTTGTCTTGCAGAACACTCGCAGGACAAGTTACTCGCAATCCAAGGTTTTACTGTATTCAGAATAACCGCCAGCTTCACTGAGCCCCAATGACTTAGAAATATTCTCTGGGCTCCCAAACTGGAGTAGGGAAACCAGCACATTATCATTCCCCAGTCATCCTACAAGTTGCTGAGCCTTGAAACCTCCAATGGGGGCAGCTGCTGGGACATCGCCGCAGGGGCAGCGCCACACTTAATTGCTTCACCCGCGGATGCCAGTTTATGGGGCCTTCGCTCTGTATTTAACACTGAGCCAGCGATGGACGTTCACTGTTGGAAAGCGTGCGGTCCTCTGCACACTGTTTTGTAACTGATGGGGGAAGATGCCCTCTCATTTGGCAAATTGTATCTGGCCTTTCCAGCCCAGCGGTAATTAGTGTTTGTTCTCATTCAATGGGCAGATTCAAAGAAATACAGCTCTCATTAGCTCTTTCTCAATTAAGAAAAATGCTCATCTGCCCCCATGACTCCAATGTGGCTACCAAGCTGGAACCTGCTTGAATTACTTGGCTGGAGGGACCGGGGAGGTCATGCATGCCAGCCAGCTGTCTCTGGTACTTCACCTCCAGTCCCAGTGACTTCCGTGTCCTCATAGTCCCTCCAGTTCCCCCCACCCACCCGTGCCACGCCCCCGAGAGAGAACAGGAATGCCCATAACAAGTACTTGTTTGTTGAGTGCTTACTAGGTACCAGGCACTGCCCTAAACAATGCACAAGAGCCAGCTCATCAATGATGTAGCCGAATTAGCTCATTTAGACACGGTCACAAATCTCTGGCCCTAAGGGTCACAAGAAGTCAAGAGTTGAACAAGAACTTGAATGAGACTTTTAAGTGGTACTTCTGACACCTACGAACCGTGTGACCTTGGGCAAGTCACCAAGAGGAGACCAACACTGTCGTACTTGATCAGAGCCCGATGCCAATAGGCGAAGCTCTGGGGTGGCTGTATCCATGGGTGGGTTCTCTCCACTTTGCCCCCATTCTTCAGACTACACCCAAGCAACTGACTTCCAAATGCTGGTGATGATGGGCCACGGGGATCTGAGGGAAAAGGAGAGAATGGGCCAGCCAATGGAATACCTTGGGACCATGTGTGAGATATGAAAATACCTCCTGCAATATCGTATTTGTACACTTGTAAGTGTTAACTGGCACATCCTTTATGGAGCATAATTTGCCAACATGTCAAAGTTTCAAGTACACATACCCTTTGACCCAGCAATTCTCTCTCTAGGAACTTATCTTAAAGAAAGGCAGGGTAAATGTGTGTACAAGGATATCTGCGACCAGATTGTCTTTACTACATAAGACTGGAAACAATCTAGATCAGGGACTAAGTAAGTTATGATCTATTTGCACACCAGAATATTCTGTGACCATACAAAAATAAGGCAGCTTTAACTTCTTTCAACTTCATTCAAATCTCCAAGATATTTTGTTAACTGAAAAGAAGCAATGTGTTATTACTGGTATACTTTAAAAAGTGTCTACACTCATTTGCTCATAGATGCATGAACCATCTCTACAAGGAAATCCACAATCTGGTGATAGTTTCTGCTTCTGGGGAAGAACTCAAGGTGGCTTGAGGTCCAGAATGAGAGGGACACTTACTTTCACTGTCTACCCTTTAGAATCTTGAGTTTTTTGCCAGGGGAATGAATCAAGTGACCCTCATTCCATCAGTTGGAGGCCTTAAGAGAAAAAGATTGAGATCCCCCAAGGAAGAGGGAATTCTGCCTCAGAAGTACCTTCAGACTTTAGAGACTGCAACATCCATCCTTCCATAGGTCTCCAGCCCATTCTATAGATTTCAGACTTCTCAGCTTTCCACAACTGCGTAAGCCAATTCCTTAAAATAATGAGAGAGAGATGCTATTAGTTCTGTTTCTCTGGAAACAGAGAAGCCTATGAGAATCCTAATCCTAATCGATTGGGATGGCACGCATTGGCATGTCCTCTGCTCACGTCTTATTTGCTGGCGTATGTATATACAGCCCGGCTAGCTAGGCTTGGAAGGCCCTTGTGAGCATACTGTCTTCATCACCAACGTATGTCTAACATTCAACAGCGAATCTGCTCCAGGAACAAGTGCTCACTAAAGATATGCTGGGAATGAAGCGACTCTTTTGCAGACAAGAGTCCTGATGCTAAATGCTTGGGTTTGGCTCATCTGTACATCAGCATCCACATCAGCTCATCGATGAGGAGAAAGAAGAAAAGAGAAAAAAGCCAACTCCTCCCAGTTGTTTGCAGCTACCAGGACGCTTTCTTCTATGTACTTCTTTTTACACAGCCACCTGAAGATTTATCAGAGGCAACTCGTTGTTTCCCATCGATTAGGCAGGCGGCGGTTGTCAAGCTTTCACCATGCAGGCCTTAGCCTACCCTGTTTCAAAATTAAAATAAAGAACTCTCTTTTGAAATAAGAGATGTTTAAATGGGGGGGGGGGGATATGAAGAAAAGTGTCATCTGTGATTACCACCTTCCCTTTGACCCCACATGTCTATAGAATTTCACTGCACCGTTTAAAAGAGGAAATTACGGGGGCGCCTGGGTGGCGCAGTCGGTTAAGCGTCCGACTTCAGCCAGGTCACGATCTCGTGGTCCGTGAGTTCGAGCCCCGCGTCAGGCTCTGGGCTGATGGCTCGGAGCCTGGAGCCTGTTTCCGATTCTGTGTCTCCCTCTCTCTCTGCCCCTCCCGCGTTCATGCTCTGTCTCTCTCTGTCCCAAAAATAAATAAAAAACGTTGAAAAAAAAATTTAATAATAAATAAATAAATAAATAAAAGAGGAAATTACGACCCTTGCCTCCAACATCAAAATATCGTTCCTGGGGCGCCTGGGTGGCGCAGTCGGTTAAGCGTCCGACTTCAGCCAGGTCACGATCTCGCGGTCCGTGAGTTCGAGCCCCGCATCAGGCTCTGGGCTGATGGCTCGGAGCCTGGAGCCTGTTTCCGATTC
>NW_026057577.1:139268285-139327740 GCF_023721935.1 Panthera uncia | reverse complement strand
AATCCTTAGGTGAGTAAAAAACCAATTGGTTTAGGTTTCTGGTCAGTAAGATTCTTTTCAATGAGCACCGACAGCAACAATTCCGTTCCTTATAAATCAATAAGATTGATTTATAAGCATGTCAAATGGAGACCTTATTTTACTTCCTATTTTTACTGCTCTGCCTTCAGCTGTCAATCCAGAAATTAGAGGCTCCCCGCTGCGAGCAAGGAAGTAACGTGGTATGAGGCCTTCAGAGGTCATCCTTGAAAGAAGGAAACACTCAGCTTTGACCTGGTCTGCTGAAATCAGTACGACATGGCACAGGGAAAGGAAGCAGATGGCAGAGTATAGTTATATCAATATTTTTCTTTATTATACGATTTGCGTTAAATTCTGTTAAAGGAAAAGTAGATGAAATCGACCATGAGGGATACAGAAAGAGGATGCAATGAATCACATCCCAGATGAATTTTAACCAACACTATAGGATTTGTGGTAGAGGCTTATTGTTCTTTTAATACAATTATCTTATTTCCTTCCATTCTAGGTTATATGGAATAGTATGAGACATGAAGAAGAGACCCCTGACCTGTAGTCCCACCATCAAAACATACCACTATTAACATATTAATCATATTTGAACACAGTAGTTGCCCTATGCATTTTTTTTGAGAAGGAGGGAGGGAGGGAGGTAAGGGGGAAAGAGAGGCAGAGAGAGAGAAAGAGAGAAAGAGAGAGAGAGAGAGAGAGAGAGAATGCATGAATGGGAAAGAGGGGCAGAGACAGACAGAGAATCTTAAGGAGGCTCCCCACTCAGTGCAGAACCCATTGAGGGGCTCGATCCCATGACCCTGGAGTCATGACCTGAGCTGAAATCAAGGGTGGGATGTTCCACTGACCGAACCATGGAGGCGCCCCTCTGTGCATTCTATATAAAAGGGTGAATCCTGCTTTTTCCACTTAAAATTATGATAAAAGAATTTTCTATGTTATTGTAACTTCCTCTTCCTTGTAGAGGCTCTTCTTATCCTCATTCGGAGAGGTAAATCCTTTTTAAGAGTCCAGAACTAGTAAGCAATGGAGCTAGGAGTCTAACCCTGATTTACCCACCTCCGAAACCCATACTCTTTCCAATATGCCAAAACACCTTAAAGATTGTTAACTCCTTTCGACCCAGTAAATCACCTTTTGGAATCCATATGGAATCTGAAATGTACAAGATAAGCCTGGAACATCTTGAAATGCAGAGAAGCAAGAAACTATCAAAGACCAAGTAGATCGTTTCAAAAGAAAGCTAACTTGAAAGGCATCCCATTAGCCAAAATGGCACAGTATGACTATTGACTAATATATTAAATATATAGAAATTCGTTTAATTAAAATATTAAATACATAGAAATTCTTGAGTTCAAAATGACACTTTCTAAAAAAACCTACTAGTTGCCATTGGAGGTTATAAGGACATAAGTCATTACTCTGAAAATTGATAAGCGGAGAGAATCAAGAATTTGTCTGGCCTTTCCCATACGCACTGTATTTCAAGGTGGCAAAATAATTGATGAGGATAAATTCTTCTGTATAGAAGAATCGTGGCTCACTAATGCAGAAGGAATGATGGGAAGAAAATTGCCCTTTCAGGCCTTAAAGAAACACTGGCAATGGTGTCCAGTAAACGCTAAGCGATCAGTGAAATGTTTTCCAAGCTTGTGGAGGACGGGGCAAGCTGACGTCACTGGGACTGATCACTGGCATCACTAAATGTGAGGCAACCGGGCATCCATGAGTTCACGCAATGATTACACAGGACGTTTACAGCATAAAGAATAGTGCAGCCTAAAAAAAATTAAACTTAAATCAAGTCTCAGGTCCAACTACTGGTTTATAGAAAGTACAGAGACAGAGGAACGAGTTAACATCACAGAGAAATCATCCTCCAACTGTAGAATATGGAACATAGAGGGTAAATAACTTGATTTCTCTAACAAACGCAAGAGCACAAGAGGGGAGAGGGATTATGTAGACTAACTCCTTAAGACAGATAGTGACTGGGCAGTTTATGGACTTTATTGTGTCTTAGTATTTGAATAGGCCAGCTGTTTGAGACAGTTGGGGAAGTTGGAGTGTGGATTGTGTATTAGAATATTCAGGATATTGTTATATTGGAGTCTGATAATACCCAGGTGGTTATTTTTTTTTCAAGTCTTACTGTTAAATGCGCATAAAGTACTTTATAAGGAAAATGACACGATGTCTGGTATGTCTTCAAATATTCCAGGAAGACATTGTGCGTGTGTGTGTGTGCGCGCGCGCGCTTTTGTGTTGTTGGAAGGGGTAGAAGGTAGAGATAGGTAAATGAAACAAGATTTGTGACATGTTGATAATTTGAACCTGAGCATTGGATAAATGACGGTCATTAAACTATCCTCTGTTCCTTTGTGTGTTTGGAAATGTTTATATGAAAAACTTTTAACACTAAAAAGTAATGTTTAGGGGGTGCCTGGGTGACTCAGTATGTTAAGTGTCTGACTCTTGATTTTGGCGGCTCAGGTCATGATCTCACAGTTTGTAGGATTGAGCCCCGAGTCGGGCTCTGCACTGACAGCGCAGAGCCCGCTTGGGGGTCTCTCTCTCTCTCTCTCTGCTCCTCCTGTGCTCACATTCACTCTCTCGCTCTCTCTCTCGCTCTCTCTCTCTCAAAATAAATAAACTTTTAAAAAAAGTGATGTTTCAGAGGACACTGAAACACGTAGAAATGAAAAGATTAATCACATTCTATGTTGTTCTGGCATCTAACACTACCACTAAAATAAATAAAAAAAACATCAAAACTATCAGCTTGAGAAAGAAACTGAGTGAGGGGCCCCTGGGTGGCTTGGTCGGTTGGGCAACCCGCTCTTGATTTCGGCTCAAGTAATGATCTCACAGTTCTGGGTTCAAGCCCCATGTCAGGCTCTGTGCTGACGGCAAGGAGCCTGCTTGGGATCCTCTCTCCCTCTCTCTGCCCCTACTGTGCTCATGCCCCCTCTCTCAAAATAAATATGTAAACATTAAAAAAAAAGAAAAAAGACAAAAATTCAGTGAATTAAGAATTCTCTGATATACTCAGCAAACGTGTCTTTCTTGATGCTAAGGAGTAATTTGGAGATGGGAAGAGAACCTGTGTTCTGCAGATTGCTTGTCTGTGATCCTCTTTAAAGAGGATAAAGTGACGATTTGTTTGTTACAAAATCTGAAGCAGTGGATCACAAAATGGAGCAAATGAATTGTGAGGAGGGGGAGGAGGAGGAGGAGAACACTCATAATGGCCCCTCTTTCCCTGGGATACTGTTAAGCAAGCCAGTAGCATTCAGGGGTTAAAAATAAGTCCATTCGCCATCTGCCTACACACATTCCGTATAATGACAGATGGAGATCTAATTTTAAAACATAGTACATTTAAAAAATACTTCAGAAACATCTATCCAAACAATGGATTAGAACTTGATTAAAAAATAAATAACTGAAACCCCAAACGCTCATTGAAAAAAAGGTGCTAGGTAGAGACGCCTTCTCCCGGAAACAAAGCCCTTTGCGTTCAGCGTTTGCCACTGAATGAAACGGCGAAATATTTTAATTTTCAATTTGTAAGGGAAAAGTTATTTACTCTTAATCACTAGTTTGGTTTGATTTTTTAAAATATATTTTATTAATGGCGTATTTTGGCAAATTGTTATGTGTGACCATTCCACTTCAGTGTACCTTGATTAGAAGGAAAACTGGCTAGCAGTTTTTTGGTTTTTTAATTTTTTAACTTTTATTTATTATTGAGAGAGTGACACAGAGCATGAGCAGGGGAGGGGCCGAGAGATGGAGAGACACAGAATCCAAAGCAGGCTCCAGGCTCTGAGCTGCCAGCACAGAGCCCATCGCGGGGCTCAAATCCACGGACTGCGAGATCACCCAGGCTGAGCCACCCCGGCGCCCCATGGTTAGCAGTTTTTTAAAATTGAAGACAATTAACATACAGTGTTACATTAGTTTCAGGTGTACAACATAATAATTCAACAACTCCATTACTCTATGCTCACCACAATATGGGTAGTCACCATCTGTCACCAAACAATGTTATTTCAATCTTATTGACTCTATTCCTATGGTACCCTTTTCATCTCTGTGACTAATTTATCTTGTAACTGGAATTTTACAGTTTTACAAGAGTTTACTTGTAACTCTTAATCCCCTTTGTCTATTTCACCTTTTCCCCTTGCCCAGCCTCTGGCTACCACCAGTTTATTCTCTGTATTTAAGTCTGGTTTTTTGTTGTTGTTTGTCTCTTTCTTCCTTTGTTTCTTTATCCCTTTTGTTTTTCTAGATTCCATATACGAGTGAAATCATACGGTATTTGTCTTTTTCTGTCTGACTTATTTCACCAACTTTATACCCCACTGGGTCCATCCATGTTGTTGCAAATGACAAGATCTCATTCTTTTCATGGCTCGGTAATATTCCATTGTATATATCTTCTTTGCCCATTCATCTACTGATGAACACTTGGATTGCTTCCATAGCTCGGCTATTGTAATTAATGCTGCAATAAACATAGGGGTGCGTATATCTTTTTGAATTAGTGTCTTTGTTTTCTTTGGGTAAATACTCAGTAGTGGAATTAATGGACTATAAGGTATTTCTATTTTTAATTTTTTGAGAAACCTCCATACTGTTTTCCACAGTGGCTGCACCAACTTGCATTTCCACTAACAGTGCACGAGGGTTCCTTTTTCACCAATACTTTTTATTTCTTGCCTTTTTGATTCTAGCCATTGTGACAGGGGTACAGAGATATTTTATTGTGTTTTTGGTTTGCATTTCCCTTATGATGAGTGACGTTGAGCATCTTTTCATGTCTCTGTTGGCCATCTGTAGGTCTTCTTTGGAAAATATCTATTCAGGTCATCTGCCCATTTTTTAATTAAACAAAACAGTATGGTACTGGCACAAAATAGACACATATATCAGCAGAACAGGATAGATTGCCCAGAAATAAACCCATGCTTATATGGTCATTTAATCTATGACAAAGGGGGAAAGAATATACAATAGGAACAACACCATCTCCTTCACAAATGGTGCTGAACAGCTACATGGAAAAGAATGAAACTTGACCACGTTCTTATACCACAGGCAAAAATAAACTCAAAATTGATTACAGACCTAAATGTAAGACTTGAGGCCATAAAACTCCAGGAAGAAAACAGGCAGTAATTTCTTTGACATCAGCCATATAAACATTTCTTTGACATCAGCCATATAAACATTTTTCTAGCTACATCTTCTCAGGCAAGCAAAACAAAAGCAAAAATAAACTATCGGTACTACACTACAATAAAAAGCTTTTGCACAGTAAACCATCAACAGAAGGACAAGGAAGCCTACTGAATGGGAGCAGATATTTGCAAATGATATATCCAGCAAGGGATATTTAATATATAAAGAACTTCTACAACTCAACAACAACAACAAATAAACTGATTAATCACTAGTTTGTTTTAAACCCCAGATTACAACAACTGGGTGGTTTGTATGTGATAACACCAGTGGATCCATGATCGTGGGTGCATTGTAGCTCTTCTTTTGCTATAAAATGGGATCCTTGGTCCAGGGTCACATTATGCGGGATCTCATGTCAGTTTATCAAGTAATATAGAAGTTCATATAGATGGTGATCCTGGTGGAGCCCCTGTGAGCAAGAAAGGAAAAGCCATTTCTTGAATGTGTGCCAATTCCAGTCAGGGCATATCATTGTCACTTCCAGATTGAAAAGGATCCCATGAATCAAGCTGCTAACAAGGAACTAGTTGGTGTCCTCAGAAGAAGGTGTTGTATTGGAGCCTCTGTGTTGGTTTCTACTGCTACAAGGTTGGATGTTCAGTAGTGGCAATAGGTGATTAGGTAATCAGTGGATTTTATGGTGGTCCACTCACAATAACCAAGATCCCTGGTTTTTAACAGGGAAGAATGGTGTGTTGAATGAGGGCGTGATGGGACCACTACTCTTGCAGTCTTGAAGATGGCAGATATCTCTGCCATCCTCCCTGGATGTGACATTGTTTTTCATCTACTCTGTTGTTCATAGTGGGAAAGTTTCCAAGGCTTCCGTGTGGCTTCTTCTTTATAGTATCTTGCTATGTAAACCAAGGAGCTAATAAGGAGATTATGCCAACTAATAAGAACAGTCATTTCAATTGTACATTTAGAGATTGAACAAATGATCACCGAGAGGATCTGAAGCCAAAGAAGCCACTGTGAACTAGACTGGGCTTAGATTTCTTATTACCTACCTCCCAGAAGGCCCCACTTTAGCAAAGGGTCATGATGAAACAAAAAATCCTTGAATATCCATGGAGATTGCCATGCCCAAGAATCCTTGAACTATCTGGGCTTGCCTTTTGTCCCCCTATTAGTTACCCAAGGAAATGGCCACAGATCCCTCTGAGTACGAGTTAGGGAAAGTATTGCCATATACAGTTGCCATGGTATAGCAGAGTCCTTCCTCAGGCAAGGCTTTCCTTCAGGCAACAGGCTGTGGGTCAAAGGACAAGCTCAGGTCTGAAGATTGGCCTTTACTTTTCAGTGAGGTGTTTGTTAACATTACCCTTGTTAGCTACCCCTCTGTCTTGCCCCTAAGAGCACCACATTCTATCGATCATCTTCAAAGCTCTCCATGGGCAGGAGCCCCTTGCTACTCATTACAATGCTTCCTCCTTGCTTCTGATGTTCAAAGTTCTGCCACCTGGGCTCTGTCAATCTGAGATCTTATCAACCCATTGCTTTCAGGGAGGCTAGTTGTACAATGTCATCTTCTATAATGTCAGCCCTGCCCCACGGAGGACAGTCCCCATTGAGTTTCTCTGTGTTGCTTACCCCTCTCATCAGCTCATTCCCTACAGCTTTGGTAAGTGGTGTGCCCTCTGGATGACTCTATGAAACATAGTGAACTGGTATATTTTCCAGTTTTACAGAGTAGATCCGCTCTGACATGCCCATTCCTTCGAGCCTTTTGATCTTTTTCTCCACCGGCTGCCAAAGCATTGCTCGCTTATCTCCTCCACTTTAGTGTGGCACTGCCTCCCTAAGTTTCTAAGAGCCAACCAAGAGAGTGTTAAGTCCTGGATCTCAGAGGAGAGTGCTCTCATATGGGTAAACTGTCCATTATCTAACTATACGTTCCATCCCCCTTAATCCTTAAATCCTTCAGAATTCAATCACATAAATACTCTTCCATTCTTGCTAGTACTTGTTGGCTAGGCCTCATATCTTCTTTGGTGCATATTCCTTTTCTTCCCTTATCAGGACCAGCACTTTCCATGCTAGATTTTATTATGATTTGACTCCAGTTCAGAGCTCAGCAGCCTTTTCGTGTAAAGAGTCAATGGTAAATATTTTAGGTTTTGTGAGCCATATAGACTCTGTTGCGACTATCCAACTCTCCTACTGAAGCATGAAAGCAGTCATAGATGATATGTAATTGAATGGGCGTGTTGTGTTTCAATAAAACTTTATTTAAAAAGAAGACTGTGGGCTAGATTTGGCCTGTAGGTTGTAGTTGCTGTTCCTTATGCTCGTTACTGGTCTAGTGTCCAGAGTTGGTACATCCCGAGTTGGGAGCATGCTGTCCTGCAAGGCACAGGCTTCTGCATCATCTTCAAGCAAGGGGGTAGCACTGGACTTCATGGGGGGGGGGTGGGCTCAGAGGGTTCAGCGGCATTTGGCGATTCGGGATTTTGAGTGCATGGGCACAAATGTCTGCATGCATCCCAAGTCTCTGCGTCTCACTCCCACCCAATGAAGGCCTTGACCTTGACAACGCAGATGTGCTGGGGTTTGAGAATGCCACCTTCTCCGGAGCTGCGCTGGCCTTGTAGTTAAGTCCTAGGCTTGATCCTGGCTTTTTTTCTGCCTCTGGCCGCAGGAGATGAGAGAGTCTTTACAAAATACAAAAGGCCCTTTGGCTTTCACACGTAGCCTTATATTGGTGATTAATCATGCCAGCCTCTCTTTGCCTTTCTCTAATTCACTTCAAAGTGTGAGCAGCAACCACCCCATTCCATTGGACTTACGATTGCCACCTCCCTTAAACGTCTCAAATGCCCAGATCCTGTACCCGCCAATGCATGGCCTCTTGGCAGTCTGGGAAAAATTTTAATTGTCACAGTGAAAGTTGTAATTTCAGGGCTACCGCATGTCTGGAGCCATCAGCACTCCCTCCCTTCCCCCGTGTCTAGAGATGGTATTCTCACTGATAGCAGGCCAGCTGGTGACCCATTTAAGAATCTTCTTCCTTGGACCATTCCTGGCACCAATCAATAGTTTTAGTTATGCTTCTCCGAAAGACAAACTCTGAGATAGAGCCTTACATGGGAATTTTACTGGGGCTGTTCTTGTGATCTCTACCTATAAGGAAGGAAGAGAAAAAGGGGTCCGTGGAGGGAGCAGCTGACCTATGATGCAGTTGGGATAAAGGCCTCAGGCAATCCCATGGAGAGTTCTGGAGCTGGGGAACATCAGCATCGTCCTCATCAAGGCCACAGGGTGAGCCCCTGGATGCAGAGGGGGTTTGGCTGTGGGCAGGGGGGCTTCCTTCCCCATGGGCCATTCTCAGAGAGGGACTCCTGGCGAGACACTAAAGGTCAGCCGTCCGAGCAGCCGGGGTAATGAGTGCCTCAGTCCTGAAGCAAGAATCCTGGCTGCACGGCTCCACACCCACTACCAGTGTGTGTTGAGTTCCTGTGTCCCTAGTAGGCACCCATGAGCTCGGCTTTTAGCATCACACCCTAGTTACGAGGGATCTTGGGAAAGTCCTGGGTTCAGTTAATTGTTGCGATTGTGATTGTTTTTCCTAAAGGAGTTCTAGATAATGAAAACGAAAAAGGAGCAGTGATTTACTGTCTACAGAAACATTAAAACCCACTTTTGACAGGTAAAATAACATGAAGGGAAGGAGAGGGGAGGAGAGGGGAGGGGAGGGGAGGGGAGGGGAGGGGAGTGGAGGGGAAAATAACATTTGTTGGTGCTGTTCTGTTCATTTTCAAACACACATACAGTCACACACACATATAATTCACTCATATATAATTGTGAATTATAATTATAACCCCCTCTCACCACCCAAACATAAAGTTTGCATTTTAAGTTGCAGGCAACAGCCATAGACAGTGGGAGGCCACTGCTCTGATCCTGGGATCCTCTAAAGCTGGTTGAATGGCAACAAGTAGCAAAGATGTTTCTGGATCCTAGGATGTCTGCTTCTTGCTCATGGAGTTGGGAGAATGAAATGACATCGCACGGGCACGGTCACCGATGCATTTGGTAAGGCCCACAGTCCCTTCCCTGCAATCCAAACACCCCAGAGCTAGGAACACTGCAAAGTGTTTTTGTAAATCGTTTGGCATTAAGACTTGGCCTGCACAGACTGAGGCTATTTCCAGACCTTGGTGTGAGTAGATGATGTTTCTCTCTTGAAACAGTGATGTGTTCAGTCATCACATGGTCCTTCTAGGTTCCCTGGAGGTCTGACATTATATACAATATATGCACTGTATTAGCGTTCTAGAACCCCAAATTTGTGAATCCCTAAACACATCCAGCTTTCAATATGTGTCTGGGTCTCAGAAAAGAATTTGTGCATCTGCCCTCGTTGGCTCTTCCTTCCCCTTTTTTCCTTCCCCTTTTGCTGTGTGTGACCCCTCTTCTTCCTTCCCTGGACATCACGGGCCAACTTGGAATACAGGCTACCCTTGATCAGGCATCCTCTGTGTTTCAGCACCTGCTATGCACCTTGTTGCATATTGTTTGGAATGCCTAAGATGTCCCTGCAAGGGATTTGTAACTAGCCCTATTGTAGTTGAGGAATCTGAGACGGAGAGTAAGGAAGTCCCTTAGCCAAGGTCAAGAACTACCGAGGCAGAACGAGAATTGCACTTTAGTCTCCCCACAGCCGCTGCTCTGCCGCACCCCAGCCTGGGATTTAATTAAGGAAACACTATCTCTTAAGGGGTACTTAGTACTCGTCCACACACTGCCCCTATGTCCTGAGAGGCAGTGAAATGGAGCGCAGTGGTTCTCAAAGTATGATCCATAGACCCCTGGGTAGCCCTGAGAATTTTTCAGGGGGTTTTCAAAGCCAAAGTTATTTTTATAATAATATTAAGATAGTACCTATCTTTTCTACTCTTGTGCTTTCATTGGGTTTCAGGAGAGTTTCCAATGTCCACATGGTGTGTGTTCTACAACAGACAAAATGCAGAAGCAGATGTAACAATCCAGTTGTCTACTGTTAAGCTGGATGTAGAAGATATTTGCCAAAGTGGAAAATAAATCCACTCTTTTCACTATGGTTCTTTTAAGGAAGTACAGTTATTGTTCATAAAAATACAGTAATGTTACCATGTAATAGTTTTATTATTTTGAAATTAATTAACATTTCAAAGTTTCTTGATCTTAATTTCCAGCACAGTATGTATCCATAGATATAACTACCGAAAACCAAAGCTCCACAGGGTCCTTGATACTTTTAAAAAGGGTAAATGGGTTTGGAGACCAAAAGATTTAAGAATGGCTAGTGTAGTGGTTACAAGCACAGATTCTGGAACCTTACCAGCTAGATGAAATACCCCAGCTGTGCCACGTAGTAGCTAGGGAGCCTTCTTTGTACCTCAGTTTCCCACCTAGAAAATGGGGATATTTCCTATCTCAGAGACTCAATTGTGAGGACTGAGCTGACACATTGTAAAGTGCATACAACAATATTTGGCACTTAGTAAGCTCTTTGTTTTAGCTTTTATTCCTACTTAATTTTTACATATTTTTGTGTTTATTTCCAGGAAAAATTCCCCCAAGTTTTAAGGCGAATAAAAAGACTACATCCAGGTAAGCTTCATGCACTTGAATTAGAAATAGGATGGGGCGCCTGGGTGGCGCAGTCGGTTAAGCGTCCGGCTTCAGCCAGGTCACGATCTCGCAGTCCGTGGGTTCGAGCCCCGCGTCGGGCTCTGTGCTGACAGCTCAGAGCCTGGAGCCTGCTTCCGATTCTGTGTCTCCCTCTCTCTCTGCCCCTCCCCCGTTCATGCTCTGTCTCTCTCTGTCCCAAAAATAAATTAAAAAACGTTGAAAAAAAAAAAATTTAAAAAAAAAAAAAAAAAAAAAAGAAATAGGAAAAATATTCTGCAAGGAGAGTCATGTTTCGAGCATAAGTGTTTCAATAGTTTCTATTTACCATCAATTTAATATTCTCATTCCTCCGGCACTAAGCATTATAAAAATCTCTTCAGAAAAACTCAAATCCCTTACTCTATTTAGAGTCTATTTTCTGCATTTGCAGATGCTAGGTTTAGAAAATGAGTAATCTCGGGCAGGGCAGCATGTCTGAGATGCATTACCCCAGGTGAAAATGGTTGTTGGAGATAGAATACCAAATGTGGTGATTAATAATAAAACATGAGGAGGCAATATAAAATGCCTTGAATCTAGGATTTAGAGGTCTTATTCAGTGAAACAAAAATGGTAGATTTCTTTAAGAAACAGATTTGATGTTTTGGGTAGTTTTAATGCTTTTATTTTTATTTTTTTATTTTTTTTAACATTTATTTATTTTTGAGACAGAGAAAGACAGAGCACAAACGGGGGGAGGGCCAGAGAGAGAGGGAGACACAGAATCCGAAGCAGGCTCCAGGCTCTGAGCTGTCAGCACAGAGCCGGACGCGGGGCTCGAACTCACGGACCGTGAGATCATGACCTGAGCCGAAGTCGGACGCTTAACCGACCGAGCCACCCAGGCGCCCCTTAATGCTTTTAATATAGTTTTAGGCATACACTAAACACGCATTCTCTTCCTCTAAAAAATGAATCATGTTGGGGAGCCTGGGTGGTTCAGTCGGTTATGCGTCCGGCTTCGGCTCAGGTCATGATCTTACAGTTTGTGAGTTCGAGTCCAGTGTCGGGCTCTGTGCTGACAGCTCGGAGCCTGGAGTTTGCTTCCGATTCTGTGTCTCCCTCTCTCTCTCTGCCCCTCCCCAGCTCACACTCTGTGTCTCTCTCAAAAATAAATAAACATTAGGGGCGCCTGGGTGGCGCAGTCGGTTAAGCGTCCGACTTCAGCCAGGTCACGATCTCGCGGTCCGTGAGTTCGAGCCCCGCGTCGGGCTCTGGGCTGATGGCCCGGAGCCTGGAGCCTGTTTCCGATTCTGTGTCTCCCTCTCTCTCTGCCCCTCCCCCGTTCATGCTCTGTCTCTCTCTGTCCCAAAAATAAATAAAAAATGTTAAAAAAAATAATAATAAAAAAAAATAAATAAATAAATAAATAAATAAACATTAAAAAAATGCACCATGTTTACTCTGCAAATAGTTTATATTAGAAGTTCTTTTATTTTTTAGACTTTTTTGAAGGAGCTGTAAAAGTTTGACTTTGCTGAGCGTAGGGACCAGCACGCACGAGGTGGAGGGTTTCCCTTGCTCTGTCCCTTACGATGTGCACCACAGCTGAGTCCCAATATAACACCCCGGGCATCCAGCTTCCTGCACGTAAGAGCGAGGGGAGAGGTGGGATGGTGGGGATCGATTTAAGTCAGTTCAATGTGTCACCAAAGTGTAAAATTCTGCGACTCAAGCAGGCTTGCGTTTTTCAGCATAGACAATAGAAAGTGATCACGAGGGGCGCCTGGGTGGCTCAGTCGGTTAAGCGTCCAACTTCAGCTCAGGTCACGATCTCGCGGTCTGTGAGTTCGAGCCCCGCGTCGGGCTCTGGGCTGCTGGCTCAGAGCCTGGAGCCTGCTTCTGATTCTGTGTCTCCCTCTCTCTCTGCCCCTCCCCCGTTCATGCTGTGTCTCTCTCTGTCTCAAAAATAAATAAACGTTAAAAAAAAAAAATTAAAAAAAAAAAAAAAAGAAAGTGATCACGAGCAGCGTCACCTTGGGCTCTTCTGCCTGAGATTGCTCAGCTGGAGAATGGCAATAATTATATTTACTTCTTATGGGTGTTGTAAAGATTAAATAAGGTAAAACAATGTACATGACGTCCTTGCCCTTAAAGACATATTGACAGGAAAACTCCACCATAAGGTGGTTAAGTGGAAATCAAAAGAGTCAACCAAGCAAAACGTGTAACAGTGTCACAGTGTGGTGTTCCGGTTACCACTGCTGCGTCAACTGAGTGGTGTCAAACAATCATTTTCTTATGTTCATGGCTTCTGTGGGGGAGGAATTTTGGAAGGTCTCACCTGGGCAGGTGCCGCTGGGGATCTGCCGTACGGTTCCGACCAGACGTCAGTGGGTAGCACCGTCTCCTGAGACTCGATTGGGCTGCACATACAAGATGGGGACCTCAGATGCCAGCAGGTGGTGCTGGCAGCTGACTGGGACCGTCAGCGAGAGCACCTACAGTGACTTCTCCACGTGGCGTGGGTTTTTCTATAGCGTGACGTCCTGGGGAAGTCAGAGTTCTTCGATGGGCAAGTGTCCAAGGAAGCAAAGTGGGGGCTGCACTGCATTTTACTCTCCTGCGAAGTCAGCCGTGTCACTCTTGCTGCAATTTATTGGTTATGAGTGAGTCATTGAGGCCAACCCGGCTTCAAGGGAAGGGAAGAGACGCTCCCTCTGCATGGCAGGACTGTCAAATGATTAGCAGGCATGGCGTCAAGTTGCCAACTAAAGCGTTACTTTTCGGTCTGTACTGTCTCCAAAAGAATATAAAAGAGACAATATTGAAAGTATCAACTTAACAAAATTCCAAATGATCACGAGGCACCCTTTCCCTGTCTCCCTACCCAACCCCGCAGGAGAGAATTTAGCTCACCTCACTTTGAGAACAGGGACAAGAGGGAAGAAAAGAGACAGCAATTGCTAATCACATCTTAAACAAATTTGCCTTATGCCATGTCACATTAGCATGGTCGTGGGGGCCTACACTATTATAAACAAGGCCCCTGTAAGAGAAACTCACATTCCAGGATAGAAAAGGTAGATTTTCTTTCATGGGGGTAACACTTATTTATGCATGTATAGACTATGTGTAACATTAAATTCTATGCATTTCTAGGTTTAGAACAAGATTCTTTTCACGGCTGGCTGGAAATTTAATGGGCTTGTGTAAACATTTATAGCCCGACAGAGGCTGCTCCTTAAGACACGACGTTGTGAAGATTCCGTTCGAGTGCTGCAATATTAAGAATGCTGTACCAGAAATCACCATCTCTGGTTTCCTTTGGTGTCTCCCTAAACAAGTGACTGAACGTCCCTGAATCTATTTTCTCATCTGTAAAATAGCAACACTACCTACACCTCACAGCCAAGAAACAAAATGGCGCACGAAAGCATTTTATACTCCACAAAACACAAACTCACACTCTGCAAAGCAGAAAGAATACACTGAGCCCGTGGCTAGTCTGCAGATAGGCAGTGCGATGAGCAAAGCCGCCAGGGGCTTTGGTTACACAAATGAGGAAAGAACAAGGTTATGCTCTCTCCCTTTTGATCCCAGCCTTGATGTCTGAAGCTAAAGACAGACGAATCAACTTGCCAAGGCCATCTGGCCATGGGGTAACTCCCAGGAGGAGAGCCCGCACAAGTCATGGTCAGCCAACCACCACAGCCAGCGCTACCTCGGTACTGATTCGGAGCCTTTAATGTGATTTTCCTGGTATCCACTTTACCTTTAGACAACAGACTTAAGGATAAGGGGCACTGAGGAGAAGTATCTATCCAAATTTGGATTTCATAAAGATTTGGGGCACTTGGGCGGCTCAGTCGGTTATGCAGCCGATTTCACCTTAGGTCATGATCTCACGGTTTGTGGAATCGAGCCCTGAGTTGGGCTCTGTGCTGACAGCTCAGAACCTGGAGCCTGCTTCGGATTCTGTCTCCTTTTCTCTCTGCTCCTCCCCCACTCACACGCCGTCTCTCTCTCCCTCTCTCAAAAGTAAATAAACATTAAAAAACAATTTAATAAAGATTTACTTTTTGGTTAATTTGGATGAATTCTGAAGTTAGTCAAAGGAAATGCATGGGTGAAGGGGGTCAAAGGTATAAACTTCCAGTTATAACTCATGGGATGTGATATGCAGCATGGTGAATATAGCTAATAATACTATAATGCGTATTTTAAAGTTGCTAAGAAAGTAATCTCAAAAGTTCTCGTTGCAAGAAAAAAGGTTTTATGACTATGTATGGGTGATGTTTAAATTTTTTCTTTGCCCTCCTTCCCAAAGGCAAATAAACTGTCTTTTATAAAATTATGATGTGGACAGAAGTGGGAGTTTTCTAAAATTCTGATGTAGATAGAAGTGGGAGAGAGCTGCTCCACAAACCCCAAATCAGAGCTAAGAAGGGATCTCTTGAAGCCTGGAAGCAGATAAGTAAATGGGGGCAGTATTTTATGGGTCAGCAAACATACTGTCCTGTCTGCTCCCCACAGGGAAAACACCCCGATGTTCAAGGGCAGGGATGCAAAGAAGGTACACGGACCTTGCCGGGCTGGTGTGGCAATGGGGCTGCAGACAGCGGGCGTCAGCAGCAATGATCTCAGCTTATGCTGAGTGACAAAGTGTGGACTGAGGAACAAAACTGACACAAGCTACAGCCCAGGAGCATGTGCATTCGCTCAAGTAGAAATTAAAAACATACCACCCGTGAAGCACGACTTCTCTTGCCTAGGGTATCGATTTCAAGATGTGTCAAACACAAGAGAGTGGGTACCGGGGCGAGAATGTTAGAAAACAGGATGAGGGAGCAAAATTAAAGACCAGGGAGTCCTCCACTGTCAGCGAACCTGTGTACTGAGGAAGTAGAACGAATTCAACTCTGCGTCCAGAGTTTACAGAAAAAGGCCTGCATCTGGCAGACGAGGCCCAGGGAGTACATGGTGGGCAAGCTCATTCTCCTGGCGTCCTGAACTCACCACAGGAAGACCACGGCTCCAGCAGATCGCCGGCCTGCCTCCGTGCAGCAGGCCTGCTAAGGGGGAACTTGAATACGGACTCGGCAGATCTATTCACCCCCCCCCCCCCCCCAACCTGTGAGGTAACAAACAGCTCATTTTACAGATTTACCCAAGTCGCTTTTCCCAAGTTACGAGGTAGCTCGATGGGTTTGAATTTCGTGTCTCACTTCATTTCCGATATACGACTGCCTTCCCCTGAGCCGCCTAAACGGAGACTCTCTTCGTATTAAACCCCGAGGTCAGTTTTTGTCTCTAAAACAAGATCTAAACATTTTACATTTCCTTTCTTCCTCATCTAACTACTCAAATAAAGGCAGCCCTGGATACGGAGTCTGAGTGCACAGCACCGTCATTCTCTGTGTCTTCTCACTTAGAAAGAAAGAACCTTTACAGCCAGCCAATGACATGCTGTCTAACCTCGTCTGGACACAATGAAAGCGACTTCCTCCACACCACGAGCCACGACACTTTCAAACGAGTGACATTCGACTTAGCTGCTCCAGGATCTTCCAAGCCCTTACGGAAGTCCCGGTGCCAGGACGTGGTAAGCTACCCCGCAGCCAATTAAACCAAGTGTGGAGCGGACAAGTCACCCACGAGTTTCCCACGTGAATCCGACAGGCAGAGTCAGGTAAAAGCGGAGGCAGTGAGACAATTACTAGCCAGCAGTTTGGGTCCCAGAGCCCAGCAGAGACACCACTCACTTTGTGAAAACATAACCTGTGAACCCTGTCCAAAAATGACATTTAAACGCCAATGAGATTCTGACTTTTATTACCAGGTCAGAACGGATCAAGTACAGGGAGAAGTAGCAGCAAACAGGGGCTGTCACACAATCCGGTTCCCCTGGCCCTCGGGCAAGGACACCTGTGCAAGGGACAGCCCACCCAGTCCTTGGGCAGACACTCAGAACCTCACTTGGGGCCTGAAGTGCATCTGCTTGGTGGCATTGTTCTTCATTCCTGTCTTCAGCATCCACTTTGACTTCATCCTTTGGACATACTGCATGTCTCGCTCACGCATCAGAGCAGCTCCTGCGGCTGGAAAGGGGACACGTGGCAAAGGGTGGTTATTTGTGATCAGAAAAAAAGACAATCTTGGGGCGCCTGGGTGGCTCAGTCGGTTAAGTATCCGACCGCGGCTCAGGTCAAGATCTCATGGTTCCTGAGTTCGAGCCCTGCGTCGGGCTCTGTGCTGACAGCTCGGAGCCTGGAGCATGCTTCAGATTCTGTGTCTCCCTCTCTCTCTGCCCCTCCTCTGCTAGGGCTCACTCTTCCTCCCACTCTCTCTCAAAAATAAATAAACATTAATTAAAAAAAAAAAAAACAAAAACACCTTTACAGAGAAGCTCAAGGCTAGTTTGGGTAAAACTGGGTTCTTACATTTAAAGAAGAGCTGCTAACCTGAGGTCTCCGTGCAACGGGCATGAGGGGTTATGCGCACCCAGAACTGCACAGAACAACCTGTACATGTACCCATTTCTCTGGAATAAGCCTCTCTAGTTTTCGTCACCTGGAAGGATCTATAAGCCCCAGGTAAATCCCGCTGACCAAAGGTGCTAGAGAAAGACGGAGACTCTGAAGTGAGGCAGACAATAGTTCCGGACAAAAATAAGATGCAGTCAGTGTCTGCTGGATTTCAGCGGCCTCGCGGCTCACAGGCAGCCACAGTGAAGGAGACCACGCGTATATGAACACCGTGGCATTTAACACGGACTTTATCTGCCCAGGGCTTCCCACGCCCTCCCAAGGGAGCTCTCCTTTGTCCTCTCCGCAGTCCTTTAGTGGACCCGTGTTCTCCCTGCAGATCTAAGGATGGGACTCCATGTTAGCAGACACATCAGAACAGATTTACAGAATTTCATACCGATGAGGTTTCAAAGCTTAACAATTCCGGTGGCCTGCTTTATTCCGCTCCTGTTACCTTTTCTATGGGAAAACTGCAAAAAGGAGTGACTGCCAGCCTTTATGACGTCCACGTACTACATCATACACGCGTTATGACAGTCAACCCACACGATGCTACCAGGTGGGTCCCCTTATGATCATCTCAGTTTTATAAATGAGGCAATAGAGGCTTCAGTTACTTAAATTACTCCTGCTCATCATTTAAGAACCTCTAAGTATATCAGGTAAGTCATGTTTGAATCCATGGCTTAAGCAATTTGCCCTCAAGGATACTAGTTAATTCCTTTGTATAACCTCCAGGATAATTTCAATCTTTGCTCATTACTAAGTACTCATGTCTATAACTATTACCTGTATTCTGTTTTGGAAAGTTACTGTGCCAGGAATATGAAGTTTTTAACGAATGGAGCTTTGGGCTTCTTGCCATAAACATATCAAGTACTAATGGAAGCCCCCTGAGCCAAGAAGTTAAGTTTCCTCTAGAGAGGATCCACAAGGACAACATAAATGGGAAGGACTTCACCCAAGCCCGTTCTTGTGATCCGAGTTCCCGGGCCGGTCCACGGTGGTATCGACACACCTGTGCTGCCGGTCCAGCCCAGGGCTCTGTACTGCTGGAGTATCCGGCCCACGGCTTTCTGATTCTTAGCAACAGCCACGGTTCTTGACAAGCCAAATCGCTGTTTATAGTATCTCATCAAGGAGCGATGACCCACTCTGGCACCTGTTTTTCAAAAAAAAAAACAATATTAAAATGCTGAATTAGATAGTTTTTCAAGGTAGAGCTACAGAGCAAGGACTTTCCAAATCAGACTTCTAAGGGTATCTAGCTGGAAAATGGAGAAGCCAGAAGAAAAAGTGCTCTATCTGCTAAAGAAAGATGAAGTAGCATATTAAAAAATGAAGTAAAGACAGAAAATAAAAAACTAGAGGGATTTTTAAAAAAAAAGAGAATGGCAAGTCACTGTCACGTGAAATCTCAGCATCCTGTACTTATATACGATATGCCTCTCCAGAAATTCACATGGCAACTCTTACTGATATGGACAATAGGGCCCTAGGAAAGAGGTAAGGGACTTTAACTTGTTTTTTGTTTTTTAATATAAAGTACACAATAATGATGTTTAAGTTTAAAAGCCACGGTCTAGGTCTAGAACAAGAATCAATCCACCTTTCTTTTGCTTAAATTCTCCACGGTGGTGGTTCTCAAAGATGATTCTACCTCCAGGGACATTTGGCAGTGACTAGAGACATTTTTGGTTGTTATAGCTGGAGGGGGACTACTAGCATCTACTGGATAGAGGTCAAGGATATTAGCGGACATCCTACAATGCACAGGGCAGTCCTCCACAGCAAAGATTTACTTGGCCTAAAAGGTTGCTACATTGAGAAACCCTGCCCTGTTATTTTCTAAATGATGGAATTCACCTGGTGAGCTAGAAATTTAAAGGATGAGTCAGCTGAATTCCCTCTCCAGGTTGGGCTTATCCAGAAGGATCTGGTAAAACTATGCAAGTCAATCACGCTTTCAGAGGTGAATGCCTATGGACTATGGAGCTTTTTATAGGAAAAGTGTGCTGACCCTTAGGCTCACAGCAAGTGAAACAGAAGGGGACGGGCTTCAGTGAGGGCTAACTCCAGGCTCCGTCAGCGCAGTGGCTCTCAAAGGGTGATCCTGGGACAGTCGTGTCAGCCTTACCTGAGAGCTTGCTAAATACAACACTAAATACAATTCCCTCACAAGAATTATTAATCAGGCGCCTTCCCAGACAGATGTATACATGTAGAAATTCGACAAGAACATATATACAAGGCATGAAACAGCTATTTCCACTGAAAATGAACAGAGGAAATATGGCTCGGGAGAACCACGTGTACAGCTGCTAGGAAAGTTTTACATTGATCCAGACCGTTCAGTTACATGAAAAATTCGGTCCGGTTATTCGAAGTCCCTACCCGTAGGGCAAGCTACCTGGAAAACAGTTTGCTTGCTACACAGATATGGAAAAGTAGTTACTGTCATGACTGTTTTGTGGTAAGAGAAAGAAATGCAAAGAAACCTTTCAATTCAAAGATGGCTTGGTTTTTGGTTACCAGTATGGATGAACACATGTTTCCTTGAACCTGGCTCTTCTGGCGGCCTCAGAGTTAACAAAGCTCCTAAACCACAAGAAATAAGATGCAGCCAATGAATAAAGACTCAAGCTTAAACGAAGGCTGCTATGGCAGGAAAGCCTATTATTATAATTTTCTACTTATAAGAACAGGTCAGGATGCTCCAGGTCTGCAATGCTCAAAATCATCACGTGACAGTGCCGGTCATTAGTACAAAATCAACCGACGTATTTATAGTCATAAGCAGCATTTGGACAAATATGTATTATTGAAGAACATCCTTGAAAAGGTTTCATAACTCAATACCAAGGTTTCTGACGGCCAGCGGGGGAACTGAAAACACACAGATTAGAGCTACGCCTGCCCTGTGTCAACGACAGTGAGTACCTGACATTAAGCCCCAAGAATGTGCCAAGAGCAGCTCGACTTGAAGGCCCTATCAAGGAAAACTATTTTTAGAACACAGTGTGACTGCCCAGTAAATAACAGATGGGTTCCGTCTTAGTTATGGTAAAGCCACAATCTGTCCATCTACCTTTCATCGTAGCAATAACCACTTATAAAACTGTCCAATCCTACAACTGAAGACGTTAGACAGTGGAAAAGAAAATATCTCCAATGGTAATTTTCCTAAGATTCATTATGTATTCCCGTGGATCCACCAACAGTTTCATCTGGCTACTCAGCGGCTAACTGGATGTGTCTTTGACACCAACTTACTCCACGGGAGCTGAAGAACACTAAAGCAAACTCAAGGAACAGAGCCAGACCACCGCCTTTGCAGTAAATGCTCACAGTGCCCTCTACCGGATGCTCTTTGTCACTGGCTCTGGGATCATCTCCTTGATCTGAAATAACTAGACTGAAGACATCACAACTACTGCTTTTGAAACCAGTTCAAAGCAGACTCTACCGAGTGTGGTTGATGAAGTATCACCAAGCTCTCCACACTAGAATCCTTCCTGACTTAGCTTCATGCTAACATCTTATGCTAACAGTGAAGTAACCGAGCATAACTGAAAAGGTTTCTGAAAGCTAAATTTGCTCAAAGACATAAACAGGTGATTGAATATACTGCTGTAATACTGCTACATGTTTACAGTGCTTATTCAGAGACCTCCCATTCCCTTGGCTCATTACAAAACCTCCCAAACCAGTACTAAGACAGGAGGGCAAACCAATGGAATATAAACCATCGTGTCTCACTGTAATGAGGATCAACTGAAGGAGGACTAATTTTTAATATAAGATGATGGAAGTATGGGTGACACGAAAAGCAAGATATCAGTATAGCTGGAAGAAATTTCAGAAGAATACTAGCAGTTTCTGATTCACTAAGAAAGCTATGTTTTGCTATTATTTAAGCAAATTCCATAATAAGGTCTTAGCAATCAGCCACTAAGGAAGATCCATGAAGGTACAGAGTCACATATATTTAGATATTTTTATTAGTGGCTCTTAATCCTCTCCGGGTCACAAGTGCTTTTAAAAACTATAGCCTTCGGGCACCTGGGTGGCTCAATAGGTTAAGTGTCTGACTTTGATTTCACAGCTTTGAGATCGAGCCCTGCACTGTGCCCCACGTCAGACTCCGCACTGTGGGTGGAGCCTGCTTGGGATTCTCTCCCTCTTCCTCTCCTGTCTGCTCCCGCATGCTTTTGAATGGAAGAATGGAAGGATGGAAGGAAGGAAGGAAATAAAGGAATAAAAACCTACAGCCTTTACCCTGAAAAACTGTACTTAGCTGTTCAATTTAAAAAGGCATTCATGGCCACACAGGTGACTCTGAGACTCTACACAGCCTTTACCCAGGAGAGTATACACTCACAGAAAAAAAATGTGTACGAACTGGTTAAGAACCTGTGGGGTAAGGTTATGTGGCTGTTGGGTTAGGTCTTTCCTGAGTGTGTCTAAAAGTACAGTATTTCACACTAACACCAAACCAGTTACTGTAATTTACTACTTCCAAGTCTGATATAAAAAAGTTGTCCTGGGGTTTATTATCCAGTACTCTAAAATAATGTGACTCAGTAGGTAGACCAGTAGCACTGAGCAAGGAAACCCTGGCTCTAAAAACCAGGGAAGTTGGACCTTCAAATTAATCTCACGCCACTTCCTTCTTTGAGACACCTGGGCGGCTCAGTCAGTTCAACATCCGACTTGACTTCAGCTCAGGTCAAGATCTTGTGGTTCAAGAGTTCAAGCCCCGCGTTGGGCTCTCTGCTGTCAGCAGAGCCTGCTTAGGATCCTCTGTCCCTCTCTCTGTCCCTCCCGTGCCTATGCTCTCACTTTCTCCTTGGACTGCACGATGATGTAGAGACAAAGCAACCCGCTGCACGGTCCTGCAGACCAATGATTCCAAGCCACCGGGGCCCCCTCTTAGCCCACAACGGCTCCCTCTGCCCTGCTTCTCCTACACTGTGGCAGGCCCAAGGGAATCAACCTTGCTTTCCTTTTAAAGTCGCCTCCAACCTCTCAGCCACTGAGTCAAGAAACATCATCTGGCTCATGTGTGCCTGAGACCCTGTGGTGAGATGGAAGCAGCAATCTTTTTTTCAAAAGTAATGGGGGAAGGCAGGCAAGCAAGCCAGCACTTACAAAGCAGTGAGAGAAATGTTACGACAGATTGGCAAGTGCCCCAGGAGCAGAGGAGACTCTCCGTACTCAGGGCAGGAGCTGAGTTCAAAAGGGCTTATGGAGGGGTGGACCCGAGTCTTAAAGGACAAGTAGCAGTAAGTCAGAGGCATCACCCATGCAAAGACTCAGAGGAGGGAAAGTGCAAGTGGGTAGGTAAAGGAATAGATACCCGGAGGGGGGGGGGAGAGGGCAGCAGCTAGAGAACCTAACTTACCTGAAAAACAATGGCTCCCCCTGGAAGAATTCCAGAGGGAAAAAGAAAACAGACTGGTTGTCTTAAGAAGAATGTGCTAAGTGGTTGAACAGAAATCAGATTGCAGATGGCCATTTAGGAAGCGGTAATGGTGACGTAGACAAATGTTAAATAGGAAACAAAAAAGAAAAATATGAAAGGGTTGTTTAGGAATTGTACTTCGTAATCGCTCCAGTGTGGGAGACGACCAAAGAGAGTATCCTAAGATGATGCCTATTTTTGGCTTTGGTTAATCTTGGAAAACGCAATCATCCTAGGAAAATGTGTTTTCTAGATTAAAAAATAAAAAAAGAATCCCTAGTTAAGTTTCAAAATTCTAGGTTTAGATGAAAATTTCTCTCAAATAGACTCTATTTCTTAAATAGGCTACGCTCATTGTTGTGCACATTTTGGTAGGTATCAGGCTACAGTTGATGCAAACCGAAGCCACCATTCATAGTGACGTGCCAGACATTGCTTGACAAGGGATCGCCTTATTCAACTCACTCAAAGAGTGTTGTAATCTCACTCTACAGTCAAGGAAGTGTTTGCTAATGAAATAAGGAGCGAAAAAAGATGGTCATAGTCTTAGAAATGAAGTTAGAAAGCTCATTTCTGATGTAATGTACTGGCATTTTCACCAGAGGAAGACTAGAAGAGGTTCTCTGTGATATATCTAGGCTGGTTTTGCTACTGTTTATTGCACAGGCCACGACATTGTGCATTCCACACCTTTCTTATCACTGTAAGGAGACCTATATCTTCAAGACAGGCTCCGCATGCCCTTTTCTTCTACTGTCATACTCTAAAGCTGTCCTTAGCCTTAAAAGGTTATTATTCTGAATTAAAGAGGGCTGTCTGTACCTAAGCAGTGATACTCCTTGTGAAAAGCAGTAACATAAGATGGCTTCTTCCCCCCAGTCGTGTCCATGAGCAGGATAGCTGCTCCTACGCAGCATCACTGCAAATCTCCCAAGGCAGGGTGGGGGGAGTGGAGAAGGCTTCGCTGACTGGTCTATGATCTTGGGTCAGTTACTCAAGCTATCTAAGCTTCGGCTGGCTCACAGGTCGAATAAGGATAACAGAATCCAACTCACTGGCTCCTAAAGATAAAATAATGTATCCACCTACCATGCTAAGTGCTCAGTAAATACCACATATTATTAGGATCTTGTCAGCTCTTCTGTTCCATTCCCTTTCCTTCCCACAGGTCTTCTGTAGCTTCTCCCGTTCTTATCAGCTAATCGTAATACTGTAAACAACAGCAGATGCTTCTCATATTCATGGCTTTTTCTCCCCCCACCTTTTCATACCTGGGATAAATCCCCACCATATCAGTCAAATCCTGTTCCCTAAAGTAGAAGGCAGAACTCAAACTCCGAGCCTCCCTGCCACAATTAGAAAATAAACAGGCAACTGGGCCAGGCGCTGTCAGCCCGATACACCCGTGCCAGACTACCTGCAAGTCTGAGCAACGTGAGGAAACAGGAATCAGTTCAAAGAATAAGAGTACGGCCAACATTAACAAGAGAAACCTAAATGAGGCAATAATAACAAGAAAGAACCAAAGAGAAAATGTCTATGTACCTGAAAGGAGATGACTGATGAAAGCATTCAAAATCATAACAGAAGTGAGCAAAAGCACTGATCTAACTTAAACAAAACAGCCAACACAGAGCTAAGTGGAGACCTTCATTACTATGTACCTGCGAACATAAAACTGCAACGACTCCCCCCAGGACGGAAGAGAGCTGACGGGAACATGCCTCTCTAATCACCTCACCCGTGTTATGCCATCTTTGCCAAACATACTCACCAGAAGGCAGAATCAGCTCCATGGTTTCATCATCATATTCTAATGTCTTTTCGGAGGGTAAGTCCTCAGTCCCATCAGGCTGCCCCCCTTCCGTGTAATCTGGGTAGCTACTCCTGTAACAGCGGCATTAATAATGGCATTAATAAGAAGACTAATACCTCAAATTTGACTAAAAGACAAATCGTGTTTGCAAACTGGCAAACCCACTGGCCACCTAAGCGCAGGGAACCAACCGCTGCAGGCACGGCAAGCTGAAACGTTTAGGAGGAAAGCCAACTTGGTCGCATCCTCTGTAAGACAGAGTGTGCAAGTGACCCATAAACTCAAGATGGATCACAGACCTAAGCGTAAAACACAAAACTATAAGAATGACTGCAATATAACATGGGAGACAATCTAGATGACTTAGGGTTCGGTGAGGACTTTTTATGCGCCCCACGAAAGGCACGATCCACGAAAGGAATAACTGGTAAGATGGACTTCACTAAAATGAAAAACTTCTCTGGGAAAGACAGTGTCAAGAGAATTACAATACAAGCCACAGACCGGGAGAAAATGTTGGCAGAAGACACATCTGATAAAGGACCGTTATTCAAAACATGTAAAGAACTCTTAAAACTGAGTGATAAGAATATAAACCAGACTTGAAAATGGGGCAGGGACCTCACCGGGCACCTCACTAAGATATACAGGCTGCAAATTAGCATGTAAAAAGGCGCTCCACATCATGTCATGAGGGAAATGCAAAATAAAAAGAGATAACACTACACACGCTTATTAAAACAGCCAAAATCCAGAACACTGACAACATCAAATGCCGGCAAGAATGTGAAGCAACGGGCATCCTCACTCATCGCTCGCGGGAACACAAAATGGTGCAGCCGTTTTCCGAGACAGCTTGGGGGTTTCCTGCAAAGCCAAACATACTCTTCCCGCAGGATCCACAATCGTGCTATTTCGTATTTATCCAAGGGAGCTGAAACCATGTCAACAACACAAAACCTGCACACTGATGGTTATAGAAGCTTTATTCATAACTGCCCCAACGTGGGAGCAACAAAAGCACCCTTCAGGAGCTGGGTGGATAAATACACTTGTGGTACATCCAGAAAACAGAACCGTATTCAGTACTAAAAAGAAATGAACTATCAAGCCATGAAAAGAAATGGAGAAAACTTAAATGCACGTTACTAAGTGAAAGAAGCCAGTCTGAAGAGACAAGGAGGGAAGAACAGGTGGAACCCACAGGATCTTCAGGGCAGTGAAACTACTCTGTATGATACAGTAACGGCAGACACGGGTCATTATACACTTGTCTAAACAGAAGATGTACGACGCCAAGAGTGAACCCTGGCGTAAACTACGGACTTGGCGATGATGAGATACGACTGTAAGGTCATCACTCAGGAATGTACCACTAGTGTGGGATGTCCACAACGAGGGAGGCTATGTATGTGTCGGGGGCAAGGGTTATATGGGAAATCTCTGCACCTTCTGCTCAAATTCGCTGTAAATATAAAATTTTCTTTATAAAAAAAAAAAAAAAAAAAAAGAACACAAATGACTGAGCAAATGGCCTCCAACTGAATTCTTTCACCTATTTGTTTCTCCGTAGGAGGGAGGAGAAGGTAGTGCTAGAGATGTTGCTCTCCTGAATTTAGCCATTCTAAGACAACTTCTAGGAGAGTGCCATCTGAAAAGATTCTGTGACCACAGAAACTTTCTGTGCCTGTCTGTCCAATAAAGTAGCTACTGGTCACATGTGCTTTTAGGCACTGGGTTTTGAAATGTAGGTAGTGCAACTAAACAACCGAATTTTTACGTTTTTAACTTGATTTTTAATTAACTTAAACAGTCCTATGAATGCGCCTAGTAATTACCATTATTGGACAGTGCAATTCCAGAAGATTCTGTATGTTCGTAGACATGTTCTCAAATACACACAGAAAATAAATTGGAGACTTACACATTAAAATGTTAGTAATAAGACAGATCACCCAATCCCAATAAAGAAGCAGACAAAAGACTTGATCAGACACTTCACAAGAGATGTCCAAGTGACCAATTAATACAAAAAGGTTGTCAACTACATTAGGTAACATCAGGGAAACGAAAATTAAAACCACAGTGGGATACCACTACATAGCCACCGACACGGCTGAATGAAAAACTTCTCCTCGATGACAAGAGTGAGAAATCAGGAGGAAAATGCAAAACGATAATTTAAAAGGCTAGGACTTTTCTGAACACGTGTATCCGGAGACGGTGGATATTTGGCACGGTAATTACACACATCTGCTTGTGTAGCACACCTGTGCTAGGTCCTAAGTATCATGACACTATCAGCTGTTCAAAAGTGCCTGCCACAGATTCCTGGCACCATGCGTGAATTATCCGACTTTCTAGTTAAGGGTGAGCCACCTATAGGATAATCTCACCATCGAATGCCTGGGACTGGCCTAGTGCAGCAACCAACTCAATTCCCTCAGGAGACAGCCTGTGATTCAAGGACTCTCAGGGAAACCAAAACATGAAATCTCACTTCAGTCCCTCTGTCCACAAGGGGGCCGGCAAAAGTGACCTCCCGATCATTTAAACCACAGATAAAGAAAAAGAAATTCTCAAGTCAGACAAACTGCAGTTTGGACCCGAGATCTTCTCTTTATCAGATCTCTTTTATTAGATGTGTGGGCTCAACTCTTAGTTTCTTATCGACAAAATGACACGGAACGGTCCCCCACACGGAAGTGTTAAAAGAGCCGTAATGCATATACGGCACATGCATCAGGCACAGGCACACCGCTATCCATTAGGTTCAAGTGTGATGACCCCACCTGGCTTCACATTGCACACGACAGACTTACCTAAAATCATAGAAGTCTGCAAATTCCAAAGCAGCATCACCGTCCGTGAAGAGCTTACAGTGGCTTTTGTCATTCATGTGTGCCTGTACAGCTTCCGTGGAGTAGAAGGATCTCCCTTTCTCATTGCACCACAAGCAAATCTTCCCAATGCCAACTTTCTCTCCTGGAAAAATAAGTGGAGGACAAAACACAAGGGTAGCTTTCTGCGGCCAGCTCAAAGCTCACAATGCATCTCCGCGATTCAAAACACAGGCATCAAATTTTTGATCTTTACA
Source organism: Panthera uncia (assembly GCF_023721935.1). Lineage (NCBI taxonomy): Eukaryota > Metazoa > Chordata > Mammalia > Carnivora > Felidae > Panthera > Panthera uncia. The sequence goes on along the minus strand of NW_026057577.1, from coordinate 139,299,946 downwards.
CAATAAGCAGATAACCAAATCAAACATAGACGAGAAACAAAAAACGAAATGTTCTCCTGAAACTTGACCCCCCAATAACGTGGCATTTGCTCATTAAAAGGAAAACTACTGTACTTACCCAAGTATTTAATCAGTCCCTTAAGATCAGAAAGATATTCTATGTCGGGGATAAAGAAGCTGTGGACTTTGGTCATGTGAGCCACATTCTTCATGAGGGAGCTTGAATGATGGGGGCAAAATAAGCAGTCCGTTATGGGGATAGCACCGCTGAGGGGGCCTCCCCCAGCCTCCCCCTCCTCCGCATCCGGCTCCTGCGCCTCGTCCATTGGTTCAGCATCCTCACATTCCGACTCCTCATCAGAATCGATATCTTCCCAGTCTTCAAGCCAGAGAGTTGAAAAACAAAGTTAGTTTAACAAGGTGGTGGGTAACTGCCGGCGAAGAAACCACAGAGACTCCCAAGCACAAGGCAGAGCAGCCTTCCGTTTGGGCCTGGAGAATGCCACTTGCAGGACAAACCCTCTTTCGCGATCTCCACGTTAGCTGAAGTTACACGGACAAATCTGTGGCGCTAAAACGTTCCTTAAGCTTTCTTTTCCAGCATACAGGGGTCTCCTTGTACTTCCTTCCCAGGCCTCTACCTACACAATCAGTAGTAACAGGACGTGCCACGAGGGCAGGAAGGAATAAACAGCTCGTGAAACCGGGGAGGCTCCAGCTCCACATTTCAGGTTAACCCCCGCAGTTTGAACCCCTCACTTTGCTGTCTTAACTGAATTAAGTGCGAAGCCATCATAACCAGAAACCGAGCAGAATCACACACCCTGCCGCAGTTGGTGTGCGCGGTAACACGCCCCCCCCCCCACCCCATGCGTGTGTTCGATGCCTTCTCCTTCAAAACGGAAGTCATCAATTCATTCTACTATTTATTAAATAACTATTTATTAAATAACGCCCCCGATAAGCTTCCAGGCCCTGAATCTACCCCAGTTAACGAAACAGACAAAATTCCCTGCGGGCCTGATGCTCCGACAAGTCACTCGGGAAAGGATCGAAACCACCCTCACTCGTCAGTTTCACCTCCTCCCCGCCCCCGCAACAGAGCCACCACCTTCTTCGTCGAGGTCCTCCTCCTCCTCACTCTCCTCCTCCTCCTGCTGCTTTGCCAACTTCTTGGCCTGCTGTTCAAACCACTGCAGCCGGGGAGGTTTCTCGGCCGGGTCCCGGTCGTGAGGCGCACGTCCTCCATCAGCCACCGCCACGGGACTCCTGGGCTCCTCCTCCGGCGCTGCGGGGGCCTTCTTGGGAGACATGGACGGCTGAGCCTTGATGGCCTGCTGGATGGCCGCGTTCATGGCATCCTTGTCCACGCTGTCCACGCCCAGGCCTTTCTCCAGGTTCTTTTCGTTCATCATCTCCACTTTGCGGTTCACGGCCCGCACGGCCTTCTTCTCCAGCTCCACGTGCCGCCGGGACTTGAGGTGGTTCTCGTAGGCGTTGAAAGAGGCAAACTTCTTACTGCAGACGGTGCAGTAGGTGGCCGTGCCCTTGCTCTCCTGCTCCGCCACGGCCCGCTGCGCCCGCACCCGCTCCTGGAAACCCTCGGCAGTGACCGGGGCCATGTCGGCCACTTTGCGCTTCAGGTTGTAGCGGTGCCAGTCCGTCTTGTAGTGGGCCCGTTGCACCTCCGCGTCGTCGAACGCCACCCGGCAGGTAATGCAGGTGTACGTCGCCATCTTCAGGGCCGAGATTAGAGGCGACCAAGGCAGAAGTCTAGCGACGACAGCTTGAACGCCACCAGACGCTCAAACCTCTACTCGCCTCTGAGCTCACAAGAAACCAGAGCGCCCGCTGGCTTCCAGCCTCGATCTGTGAGGAGTTCCGGCACACTAGGGAAGTTATGCTCCGCTGGGCAGGAAGTCCCGCCTTTCGATCTGTAGCTACGCCCCCGCCGCGGGTCCCGGAAGACGAGAGAAGGCCTGTGACAAACCAGGCCCCGCCCAGTCGGCCTGAAGCGGGTACTGATTGCGTTATTCTGAAGTGGGTGTTGATCAGAGCGGCAGGAGCTGGATGTTGATTGGGCCAGACAGAGGGGGGTGTTGACTGGGCCAGCCTGAGGTGGATGTTGATTGGGCCAGCCGGAGAAGGGTGGTGAGTAGGCCAGCCTGAGGTGGGTGCCGATTGGGCCAGCCAGAGGTGAGTGTTGGGTCCACGGAGGTGAGTGTTGATCAAAAGGCGCTGCGCACCCCAGGTGACTTTCCCTGGTGGTTGTGCGGTGTGAAGTGACGCGATGAAGGCGACGGCTGCGCGGCAGGGGGAGGCACGCGAAGGGCGGGGCCTCTCTGAAAACCGCGCGCTGCGCTCTGGCAGCTCAGACAGTGGGTGTCCCGGAAGCCGGGAGGGGCCCGAGCGCTCGCCGGACCAGCCGGAGTCCCGGGAAACCGGAGACTGGAGCCGGAGGCTGCGGGAATTCGCAGGAAAACCAGAGGCCGGGCCAGAGCCTCGGCTTTTGCGAGGCGGCCCCTTCCAGCCGAGGGCGCAGGCGAAACGCTTGAATGCAAAGTTTGCCAGCTGGGAGCGCAGCCAAGCCGCAGGCCTTGGAAATGTAATCGGAGCCACCCGCAGAGGTTATCGTCAGTCCCATAGCAGCCACGTTTTTAAAATGCAAAAAGAAAGGGTTGTAAGATCTAACGCAACATATACACAATTTTGTCATTTGGACTTGTACTCAACCCAAAGGATTTAATGAGAAATTTTACATTTCGTCTGTTGGTACTAGATCTCGGGACTTTGGTGTGTATTATTACACAACAGCACATCGCAGGGGCCAGCCTTCTCTCATGTGCTCAATTAACTCTGTGGCCTCGTATGCAACAGCGCGGGTCTAGGAAACGTGAATGTTGAAGGCTTCGGGCTCATTGTTGAAGATGGCTCATTGACATGCTGATAGCAAGAGGCTTTGGTTCCTCACCTAGTGGCCTTTTCCAGTTGATCGTCCTCATAACATGGCAGTTGGTTTCTCCAGAAGGAGCAAAGTGGAAGCCACTGTGTCTTTTTTTTTTTTTTTTTTTTTTTTTTTTCCACTGTGTCTTTTATGACCTAGCCTTGGAAGTGAAACACTGTCATTTCCACGGTGTGTTATTATGAAGGCCAGACCTATGTAATGTGGGAGGAGACTACATAGGGGCATGAAGAAGGTGTCTGAGGACCATTATGGGAGATTGACTACCACTAGCGTTTGTTGTTTGTCACTGATCTCCCAGTTTTAACACTTGAAGTCCTGTGTCCCAGGAAACCCAACCATCCTGGGCAAACCAGACTCCTGTCATTGCTCTGTACCCAGTGTTGGGACAGCGCTGGCACGTAGATGGGTCAGTATTTGTTAAATGAATTTTTTACTGCAGTGTTGTCTGGTGCTGGTTTTTATTCCAGAAGACGTGCTTTTCAGCTTATCAAAATCTTTTAAAATAGCCTCTGGACAAGATACCCACTTGAAGAAATGTACCTAGTGCTAATCATCAATGGGGATAAGCAAAAACACTGTATTTCCAAGCTTCTCTAAAAAATAAAGCAAAAGATGGCTACATAAAGAACTTGTGGTTTTACTGTTTCTTATTCCTCTGTGGTTCTCTGGCATCTGTTCATTCTTCATGTGTTATTTCTTCCCTGCCTCCTTCAATCCATTTTCATGACCAGAACCCATTTCAGCATCTTTGAACAGGACAGTCAAGGATGCAGATGAAAAGCCAGATGAAGAGCTACATAGGGTGAGGTCCAGAAGGGTCCCAAACATAGGAGCTTCTTTTTTTTTTTTTAATTTTTTTTTTTTAACGTTTATTTATTTTTGAGACAGAGACAGAGCATGAACAGGGGAGGGGCAGAGAGAGAGGGAGACACAGAATCTGAAACAGGCTCCAGGCTCTGAGCTGTCAGCACAGAGCCCGATGCAGGGCTCGAACTCACGGACCGTGAGATCATGACCTGAGCTGAAGTCAGACGTTTAACCGATCAAGCCACCCAGGCGCCCCAGGAGCTTCTGTCTCCATAGAGTTTGGGATGCACCACCCATCTGGCACATGGATTTGTTCTGGTTCGACAACCTAGAGCTCTCTTGAGCCCCATCCTTTTGGGGTTTTATAAAGCTTTCATTACATAGGCATGATTGATTAAATCTTAAGTGATTGAACTCAATATCCTGCTCCTTTCTCCACTCCAGAGGTGTGAGGGGGTGGGCCTGAAAATTTCCACCCTCTCATCACGTGGTTGGCTCCCCAGGCAACCCGCTCCTTAGGTTACCTGAGGGCTTTCCAAAAATCACTTCATTAACATAACCAAAAACACTGTTATCCTGTTAACACTTGGGTTTTTGTGAACTCTATGCCCTGAATGGACAAAGACCAAATGTATATTTATTAAAAATCACACTCTATCCTTTAAAATATTCTACTAGTTCTAAATTAAGACATCCCTACTCTCCAGGAGTTTCTTATAATTTGATAGGGATGGTAAGAAATACACAATGAACACATTAAAGACTGGATCACGTACAACAAAATATAAAGAGGCAATGGGTATTTAGAGAACTCTCATCCAATTAGAAAAGTTTTTGTTAAGGAGCTGACATTTCAGATGGGTCTTGAAGGAGAGGAAAGATTGAGGACTTCATCTGCGAATGGAGAAGGGAGGCAGAAGGTAGAAGAGAGGAAAATAAAGGTGGAGAGAGGAAAATAAGAGACATATTTAGGAAGAATATGTCTAGTTTGGGTGAAGCATAGGATACAGGTAATTAAGAGAAAATAAGACTAGAGAGGATTAAGGTATTAGGTAAAGCGTTGAATTCTATCTTCATCCGGTAAACAGTAGTGTTTCAGTTTATATGGGCATTGGGAATAGAAGTGGGCCTTGAGATCCAGCAGCAGTATCTGGAATTGTTGGAAAAAAATACTAGAAAGGAGCAGGTCTATAGCCAATAGCTCCTTGGTAAATGCAAGATGACTGACCAAGAGACCTTGCATTAAACTTCAGTACATTCAGAGAATTATGTTAATGTGTCTGACCTCTGCTGACAATGCTATAAAAAATGTTTCTTACCAAATTAATCATTTTGCTGAAGAATTTAAACAGAGACTGCCCACGTGAAAGATTGAGATTTGAAAAATATTAATTAGAATTCTTTCTGGATACTGTGACATAGCTCTTAAGATACGAGCTTCACTTAATTGTCAAACTACTGAAGTTATGTTATACAGTGTAAAGGGACAGTGTCCATGAAGATGTGCTTCCTTTTCAATGCTGGAAAATGTTGGGATGTTGATTTTTGATAATTACAAAATTTAAAGTAAGAGGTAATAGGTTCATCTTCAAGTCAATTGAGAGACTGGTATTGATAGGCAGTATTGTGGCAGGCTTACTACTTTTCATATACCCACATTGCAGTAGCTACTTGGTTTTTAAAAAGAAAACTAGGGGCGCCTGGGTGGCTCAGTCGGTTCAGCGTCCGACTTCAGCTCAGGTCACGATCTCATGGTCCGTGGGTTCGAGCCCCGCGTCGGGCTCTGGGCTGACGGCTCAGAGCCTGGAGCCTGCTTCCGATTCTGTGTCTCCCTCTCTCTCTGCCCCTCCCCCGTTCGTGCTCTGTCTCTCTCTGTCCCAAAAATAAATAAACATAAAAAAAAAAATTAAAAGGAAAACTAAAGGGGATTGGGCTGCTTGCGATTAGTTTTTGGGTGGTAACAAAGAATATATAAACTAACATTAAATGGTTTACAATTTCTATGAATTTTGCATTTATAAAAATGTTAAGTAAAATATTATGATTTTCAGTAAACAATTTTAAAACATTTTACTACCTCTTGTTTTTTGGGTATCTAGATATGCTGTTCTTAGATTAACAAAGAATTGAGATATTCTAAAGAATTGAGAAAACTTGGGTTATCAGAGCATTTAAAATAGTATAGATCAGCTGGTTTCCGGATTCTTTGGAAAGAGAAAAAAATAATCTCAATAAAATAAAAACAGTCTTTAGTATTTAGTAAAGTTCTGCTAAGCTATTTAAAGTTATGATCTTTCTTAATGTATTAAAAAACAAAAAAATATTAGTTAATGTGACATAATTGGAAAGAGAATAGGCTTTGGGGTCAAACTGGCTTTCCCCCTTACTAGCTATGTGACTGGATAATTTATCTAACCTTGTCCTTCTGAAAAATGCTCTTCCTACTACTTAAGTGTGGAGTCATGAGGATTACACATGATTCTAACTATAACTGAGTGTTTTCTATGTATTAGGCCAAAGTTTGGCAAACCATTCCTATAAAGGGCAAGATAGTAAATATTTTAGGCTTTGTAGGCCTAAAACTATTATCTGCCACAACTGTACAACTTTTCTCTTTAGCATAAAAATAGCCATAGACAGTACATAAGTGAACATTGCTGTGTTCTAACAAAACTGTATTTATGGACACTAAATTTTGAATTTTGCATATTTTACACATCATGAATTATTCTTTGGATTTCAAATTTTTTTTTAAAAAAGCATTCTTAGTTGCTATTCCATAGAAAAACAGTGGCAGGTCATATTTGGCCTATAGACCATAGTTTGCCAAACCCCGTCTTAGACAATTATCCACTATGAGGCACAGGTGCTAATTTCATAGATGAAAGAAACAGGTGCAAATGTTATGTGACTTAGTTGGAGTCTCCCAGGGTAAGATCCATTAAAAATGACTAGTGTAGAACCTCACACATGGCCCAGAGTCAACTGAAAAAATAGACATTTTTGCAACACTTTTCATCTTTTTATTCCATAGCATTTATTGGATTGCGAGGCCAATATAGTGCCAGTCCCACTGAAATAACTTTAGAGTTTTCTTATAAGCAGATACTTATTGATTGACTTTGTTTTAATGTTTGAAAAGATGGCGTAGTTGAAACACAGGCAGGAAAAAACTTCACTGTCTTGGTTTTATATAGCCTTTTTCTCCCCTGAAAATGCTTCAGACGTTTTTCCATTTTTTTCTAAAAACATCCCTGTATGACAGAATAATTCGCTTCCTAATTTTATTAATGACCTCTCATCCCACCTTAAATGCTGCAATGGAAATGGAGGAATAATACACAGAAATATAGTTCTGAGACTTTCTAGCTTCATCATGACACAAATGACCTATGAAAACAGTTAGTAAGTGTTTTCAGAATAATTTCCTATCTTGTAACGAATATAGCTGGAGTGATGTAAAGAACTACATCAACCAAAATTATAAACAGAAAGGAAAACGTCTAAGTCACTTTTTTTTCTTGACTGTAGATTTGTTTCTTGCCTAAAATCGCTAGTACACTGGCATTTGCCATTTTTTAAAAGGAAAAAAGTTGCACTTACTTCAAATATATGAGTGATATGCCTAAATATGTTGAGGATGTTTGCTAATTGCAAAGCCTTATAAATGTTTCTTTTCCTAACATTCTGCCACACTAGAAGTGGGACAGTTTTTAAAAATCACATTTGAAGATTTTTAGGGTAAGAAAAAGCAACGATGATCCAAAATGAGAATATAAACACTGTTTTAGGCCTGGATTGACCTCCCAAAGCAAGCTTGAACTTCTGAGCCCTGCTTTATTGTTTTCGCTCAAAATGCATGATCGGTGTATGTTATTCCCATTGTCCGGTTTTGCTCATCATTTTCTATAGGAAGAGAGCAAAGCATTTTTCTACAATTCCTTTACAATAATAATAAAAAAAAATCCACGTTTCACCTTTTAATGAATGCAGACATCCTCATGATAAGGGATAAATAGTTCCCAGGGTACTGGATCAGTCACCAGGGTTTATTGTTACTATGTCTTGAAATCAGAAATATATCCCCCAACACACACACACACACACACACACACACACACCCCTTCAGCATCCCTGTTTGTCTGAATTAAGAGTACCATTATCAAAGAGTATCAATTGTGTGAATCTGTAATCACTTATGTTCTTGAATAAATAATATTGAAGTACACGTACGGTTATAATGCTACTCTCCGTAGAGAGCTAGTATGTCTTCTCGAAAGTGTTACACATTTTTCTACCCTACCAACCTTGCCATCCCCAAATCCCTTTTAATTTATAGTTTATAATATATGATCCTATCTTTATGGCTTATACCACCAACTCTTGAGTTTATCTTCTTGCAAGCTTGTCCAGTGACTTTTAACACATTTTAATTACTTGGATCAATCTTCTTGTGTTCCCCTCAGTGAAGAAATTGAAATGACCTGTACACTTTTTGACTTAATGGCCAAAGATGCTTTTTAAATGCAGAAACATGCACATTAAAACTTTAAAAAAGAAGAATCCTGGTGACAACTATTTTATAAATATGTGACTGTATTTTTCTTTGTGTCCAGAAACTTGTATTGAATAGAATTCAGGTATATTCCTCCCTAACCCACACAGTTCATTGATCTAACACCAGGTTTTCATTTGTACCAAAATGGGCAAGATAATGAAGGCACAGGCTCACTTTGTATCAATAAAGGACATCGAACACAGTCATGAGGCACTGATGACATATAAGCATAGTCAATCACAAAAAGCAAGTGTTCAAAGTCCTCAGTAACTTTTCTCCCTTTAACATTTGGCAAAATTCAGTCTAGCTATTTTAATACCTCAGAAAGAAAAAATAAATAAGAGATGCTACATTAAAACATAAGATTACCTATAGTCTTTAGAAATATAAGGAAAGGGTAAAACGAAGGGAAGAGACCACAGATTTCCTATATTCTTGGATTATCCTTCCTTTCTGAGGGTCTCAGATGTCTGCATGCGTCTGTAGAAATGCCGGCTGTACCTGAAGACTGAAGGGATTGTTGGTAGTTGGCGGACATGGTCCCTCAACATATTAAAAGTTTGTATCACAAAAACAAAATTAGCTTGATTTCTGCTAAGTGTTTTGTTAAAAACCTAAGTCAAATTTGGTTATTTAAAGGTGATCTAAAAAAGTTTAAAATAAAGGAAGAATATATTCTAGCTTCCCAATGAGAAACAGGTTACATATTTAGACTTCAATAGCAAATAAATACACCTTAAAGCCAAGCAAATTTCTCTCCTTTAGGAGACTCTAAGACAGACTACGAAAACAGTTCTTGTTTCTCTACCGCTGATGACAATGCCACTCATAGAACGTATCAGGAACTAATTTCACAATTTTAAGAGACTTTTTCTATGACATAATATGAAAGATGAGGGTTTCACTTAGGTCGGAGCAGGCAGAACATATCTGCACTTCATAACATCTCTAGTACAAATATATGACAGTTGAACAACAAAACACAGCCCAACCTCTGTTTACATCAAAACCACTGTCTATGTGATATATAATTACTTGCTTTCGATGGGTTAATACCATCCATTTGCAAGACCAGAGCTGGTAGTCCACGGAGCATGCCATTTATAGGTAAGCCTAAGTCTATAACTGCAGAAATAACATGGAAATGTATCAGCCTATCCAAAGTAGTTAAATATATTTTTAAAATTTTTTCCTAAGAAATTAATTTTGCTAATATTTCCCAAGTCCTCCACCTGAAGATACCTTGATAATTTTTGGTTTTTCACATCAGAATCTACCAAAATTTTTTAACGGTTTCCAAGTATCGGTAGCAAAGGAGCTGATACCGCATGTATTCACCAACGAATTGTTAATATTTCAGTGAGTTACAATAAAGTTTTTGCATGCCTGAAAAATTAATTGTAAAGGAAAAATAAGGAATACTTGTAGGAGGATCTCAATAAGTTGGTGTTTTGCTTTAAAAACAACCTCTAATATTCATCTCTGATAACACAGCATGTATATATATGTATACAAAGTTCATTTCCATGCTTATTACATAAAAATAACTATAGGAAATATCAGTCTATCAGTATCAGCTGATATAGATCCAATTAATTCACTGCAGAAGGGAAAATAAGAAAAACAATCTGAAGTAATCAGTAAAGCCCACAGTTCAAAAAAATTTTTTTTCCTTTTCTTTTTTCTTTTCTTTTTTTTTTTGCATTGTTTATAATTTTTTGGTAGTTTTATCTGTGCTGTGTTGAACAAGTTGATTCCCAGACTAATGGCCTCCTCCGAGTAGATTTGAAAGGAAGCCCGAAGCCTTCTTACTTTGCTGTGCTTCTGCTTCTTGGTCTTGTGCAAGTCCCAATTCACTCTCAATTTGATCAAGCTCTGACTGGTCAAGTAGTTCAAAGTCATCACCTTCTTCAGTGTCTGTGTCGTCTCCCGGGCTGGGGGCAGCCTGCGAGAGTGCTTGCTTCGCGGCGCCCTCTAACTGCTCTTTGATGGCAGCCGTCACTGCGGCTGTGATGGCGTCCCCGGCCAGGTTGCGCATCAAGTGAAAGGTTTGGTCACTGCTCAGCGGGAGGGTGAGGCCAGCGGCGGACTGCCTCTCTTTGCTTGCTCTGGGACCGCTGTCCAGCTGCTCCTTTTTTCTCCTGAGCTCAGTGGGCAAGCCAAGGCTGAATTCATCTTCGTCGTTTGTTCCCATGCCATTTTCTACAGATGGAAAATCGGAAAGGTCTCGAGAGAAAACTTCTTCGCTAGGCCGGTCGAGATCTGTGGAATGTGTAACAGAAGTTCATGCTTAAGCACCGTGATGAATCTGAAATGAAAGAACTGTCTAAAAGATAATCTGCTGTCCATCCCACACTCTAGGCAAACCTGACCATCTCTCTACAAGTGCACAAATTCCACATGTCCCCCCTACGTCCTTAGTTTCCCTCTTAGGTACAAAACAGTGTATGTAATGACTTGATGTTAGTTTTTATTTAAATTCCAATGAATTAACATACAGTGTATTAGTTTCAGGTGTACAATATAGCGACTCAACACTTAACATGTAACACCCAGTGCTCATCACAAGTGCCCTCCTTAATCCCCATCACCTATTTAACCCATGCCCCTACCCACCTTCCTCTGGTAACCATAAGTTTGTTCTCTATTTTTTCATTTGAGAGAAAGAAAGAGAGAGGGAGAGGGAGAGGGAGAGGGAGAGGGAGAGGGAGAGGGAGAGAGAGGGAGAGAAGAGAGAGAGAGAGAGAGAGAGAGAGAGAGAGAGAGAGAAGATAACCCAAGCAGGCTCCTTGCTCAACCTGGAGTTGGATGCAGGGCTTGATCCCATGACCCTAGCTAGGATCATGACCCTAGCCAAAATCAAGAGTTGGATGCTCAACCAACTGAACCACCCAGGCGCCCCTGTTCTGTATTTTCAGAGTCTGTTTTTTGGCTCCCTCTTCTTTCCCCCCTTTGCTCATTTGTTTCTTAAATTCCACATATGTGTGAAATCATATGGTATTTGTCTTTCTCTGACTTATTTTGCTTAGCGTAATACTCTCCAGCTCCATGCACGTTGTTGCAAATGGCAAGATTTCATTCTTTCTAATGGCTGGGTAATATTCCATTGTATACATGTACTGAAGTTTTAAATGTTCATCATAAACAAAAATTTCATCCTGCCCCAGGAGGGTATTAGCTTTAAGCTAATGTGGATATGTATGATCACAAAGTAAAAACAATATATTTCAACTGGAGGTTTTCATGGATTCTGGTACAGCAGATGGTGAGTATTATCCTGGCCCAGCATTTTCATCCGTGAAGAACTATCTCAGCATCTGTAACCGATGTTTGTTTAAAGCAATGAATCAAAAGTATCGCTCCTTCTATTCCATGTTCAACCTAAGAGCTTACGGAAACATTTCGCTTTCCATAAATATAGCTGAAAGTGACCATATCCTGTCTACCAAACTCGTGTCCTGAATATATATCGGATCACTTAAGATTTCGGACATTTGAAAGCAATGTCAGGTTAGTAGGCAGACAGCGATTTTATTGTTTTTCACTTTCCATAGAAAATCTTTCAGTCTAACAGTTAACTCTTTACAATAGTAACTTGAAGTCTTCAATTTAATTAAAGCCTACTTTGTGGGTGGCATGACTGCTGCCCCTTTTGTTGTGTAAGTCTGAGACAGAATGCTTAAGAACAACGGGTTTGTTATCCTCATCTTGATATGTAGGGCTTGTACAGCGTGAGTGTTCCTTTTCTTTTCTTTTTTTTTTTTTTTCAGTAGACCCTAAACCCAAAGTGGGCCTTAAACTCATGACCACGAGTCGCATGCTCTACCAACTAAGCCAGCCAGGCACCCCGTGAGTGTTCTGATACACTTGAAAGTTGAAGAAATTGAGGTCCACAGAATCATGTCATCTGTTCAAGGTCACACAGTTAATGACCAAGGCAAGACTACGCTTGGGTGTCCCAATCTCCAAGCCTGTCTTTTCTCAAACACTGTATGGCCTCCCTCCTCCTCTAGAAAAAGAAAGTACGTTCTTGCCTGTAAAAACACATATAGAACAATTCACAATCTTCCAGTGTAATCTCATATATTCAATATATGGTTAAAATGACCTGAAATAATCCAAGGAGACTAGCAAAAATTAACTTACTGTACAAGACTGTCTCTCTGTTTTAAACTTATTTATCCTAGGGGCACCTGGGTGGCGCAGTCGGTTAAGCGTCCGACTTCAGCCAGGTCACGATCTCGCGGTCCGTGAGTTCGAGCCCCGCGTCAGGCTCTGGGCTGATGGCTCGGAGCCTGGAGCCTGTTTCCGATTCTGTGTCTCCCTCTCTCTCTGCCCCTCCCCCATTCATGCTCTGTCTCTCTCTGTCCCAAAAATAAATAAAAAACGTTGAAAAAAAAAAAATTTAAACTTATTTATCCTAATTAAAAAAAAAAAAAAAAAAAGAACTAACTTTGAAGAAAACCATGAGAAACCATGGAGTCAGCTTCGGATTTGGGGAACTTGTCCTCCATACTTTAATCCTCTTTGATGGGGACCAGCCCTGAATACACAGGATGAAAGTGTCTCTTCCCCTCCTTCCACTGTCGCCATACACAATGCCACCAGACACTTCACAAGTTCATTGTTTTCACTGTCAATTGTTTATTTGTTTTGAAAATAAAGGCATATTTGGATACTGACTGGCTTGGATTTTTTTCTCCATACTTTTAAAAAAGGAATAGCTTTTGGGGTACGATTCACAGACCATAAAGTGTACACATTTCAAGCGTACAATTCAGTGGTTTTTAATATATTCACAAAGTGGTGCAACCATCCCCACTATCTAATGCCAGAACATTTACATCGTTACAAAAAACCCACACTAATTACCAGTCACCTTTCCTCCTTCCCCCAGCCCCGGCAGCCACTAATCTACTTTCTGTCCACATGGATTTGTCCATCCTGGACATTTCCTATAAATGGACTTACACAATACGTGAACTTGTGCGTCTGGCTTCTTTCACTTAGCATAATGTTTTCAAAGCCCATCCATCTTGTGGCATGTGTCACTACTTTGTTTTTATAGCCAAGTGACACTCCATTGTGTAGATATGCCAGATTTTGTTTATCCACTCAGCAGTTGACAGAGGTAAATATTTTTGCATGTGCTAATAATAACGATAAGGGCACGCAGAAATGTGAGCATACCATCAGAAGTGTCTGTCTGTGGAGTGTATCCTTCTGAAAGGTTGAAGGTCCCATTGTCAGTCCAGGAGACCTCAGATACATCCGTGTCAGACACAGACAACTCTTTAGCAGCAACCGTGAGGCTAATCTGTGTTAAGATAAATAGCAGTGGCTCATTTTAAACTTCGGACAGAAATCTTTTTCAAAACTCCATATGAACACCAAAAAATGTCAGAATAATAAAAACCAGATGAGTAATTTTCCTTTTGAAACTGTTCGGTCATCTTAGAGGAATGAGAGGAGTCTATTAGGAAAATCATTCAGCTTGAGGGCATGTAATGTAAACTTAACAGTCAAACCACCCAGGAACAAACTGAAAACTAAACAAAAAAATACCTTAGGACAAAGAGCTGAAAGGTCTAATTCACTGTCATCTTTGTGACTTTTTTCTTTATCTGCTTCTGTTGAGAGAAAATTTAGAGGCTTTCAGTTTCCTAGACAGTACATTTCATTCATTATACAGTGATATCCTGACCCCGCATTCCTCACGGTCTCCAATGCTCCCATATAATCAAATGTTTGCCCACGATGTATTTGCAAAAGTTTGATTTCCAAGGGAAATGGTCCACAGAGTGGTTCTCGTAGTGTGGTCCCTGAACCAGCAGCATCGGCATCGCTGATCTGATGGAACTTTTTAGGAATGCATATTCTCAGGCCCCGCCCTACACCAACTGAATCTGAAACTCTGGGGTGGGGCCCAGAAATCCAAGCTTTAATAATCCCTCCAGGTGATTCTGATGCTTGCTAGAGTTTGAGAATCTATAAAGTCATAGGCCAAGTTCAGTAGTGAATAATGATTACATTCATCTTTCCTCTATTTTCTTTTCCTCCCCTTGTTCTCTCGATCCCCTTACACTGCTCCCACACTCTCAGCCCTAGTGTTGTTTTTTTTTTATTTGCAATAGTCCACACCAAAATAAAATAACTTACACGAAAGAAATCATAAATAGCAAATACAGAATTATTGAATCCTTTTCTCCTTCCCCTGACAATTTGGATCAAAAAGTCAATTTCTTGTATGTTCGAGAAAAAAATAAAAGCCTAACTAGGCAAAAGCTGTATTACTGTGGGGGATTAGCTTCTGTAATAATATGCAATAAAAGGCTAAAAGCGCCTTGAAATGTATTAAAATTGATTTCATAATAAATAGCCAGCTGATGTCCGATTCCATGCACGGTATCTAAAATTCAAATTTTACCTACCAGATCTCTTACGTTTCTTCTGATTAATATATTCTCCAATTCCAAAATCTAGTTTCAGCAGAACTGACTTGATTTTGCTGTATATTTTTTGTCCAATATCATTACACTTAAACAGTGGACACAAAAATGCACACAATACTGAAACATAAGAGGGAAGAGAACGTAGGTAAGATGGCCTTCCTTTCAAAAGGCTACATCTTAGTATTTCACAAAAATATTTCAGTTTCTTTACTGACAAATGCAAGTGTTTTACTTCGAGAAATGCCTCTGTGAAGTAAGCTCATCATTTGTATTCTTCCTCCCACAATGAAAACATTTTCTCCTGTGCGCGTGTGTGCATACCCACATTATGCTTAAGGTCATTGTTTTCAAAGACTTGCTATCATATCAACTTCCTCCTTTCAACTCTTTCAGCCTCAACGATTACACAAAGCTTACATGCTTTCTTGACAACAGTCCTGGATTAAAATCTCCATTCTACTTATTTGTTAAATAAGCCATTTCACTATAGGAAAGTTATTATCTATTAGCCTCTCATCAGTAATATTGGGATAGTAACATCTGTTAGGGCTTTGTGAAGAATAAATGAGGCCAAAGCAAACCATCTGAATAATGCCTTGCCCATATCAGACTCTCCTTCCCCGGCTCTTTGTTCCTTTACTTCCTAAACAAGGCAGATCAAGGGCTGATATGTACATGAGTTGCACGTGGGAGAATGGATGTAAGCTTGGATCAGCTGCCATGGGTGTTATGCACCAGGAATACAAAAAGAAACGAAGATGGACACCCTGAATGTATTGTATTCCCTGGTGTTTATTTCTTTGTTGTTGTTAGAAAATGTGCCCGTTTACCTTTTAAATAGGAGTTGCAAACTCCAATATCACTAGGAGCCAAGGAAGTATATGTACATTTTAAAAGCCGGTGTAAGAAAAATAGGGAAATATGAGGGTTAGTTAAATGGAGAGTGCCTGTCCCATCTCAAGGTGGCAGCACCAGATCATATTTTCCAAGCCAAGCTGGAAATCTATACTTTTTTACAGCATTTTGGAGTTGTATTTGACATACAATAAATTGTACATATTTAAAGTATACAGTCGGACACATTTTGCCATACGCATACAACTAAGAAACCATCACCACAATGAAGATAGTGAACATATCCATCACCCCCTGAAGTTTCCTCATCTTCCTATTCATTAATCCTTCCCCTGCCTTTCCCTCCCTCCTCCTCCCTGGGCAACCCTTTGTGTGCTTTGCCGCTGAAGATTAGTTTGAGTTCTGCATAAATGGAATCATACAGTAAATGTTCTTTTTTACCTTTTTTCCACTCGATCTAATTATTTTGAGATTTAGCCAGACTGTGGCATACATCAACGTATTAGTGCTGAGTGGTCACTGAATGGCTATGCCACAGGTTGTTTACCCATGCCTCTACGGGTGGACATAAGGACTGTGTTCTGTTTTTGGCTACTACAAATACAGGTGCTGAGCACATGTGCATACGAGTCTTTGCGTAAATGTATACTTTCATTTCTCCTGGGTAAATACCTGGCTGTGGAATAGCTGGATCATGTACAGTTTTTAAGAAATTGCCAGGCTGTTACCCAAACTGGCTGTGCCATTGTACCTACCCCCTACCAGTACAGGTCTCTAGGAAGAGGAAAAACCTTTTACAGCAGGAACTTAAAGAAGAATCCATGTGCTTTATAATTAAAAACTCATCCCTCCTCTTCCAAACTATGGAAGGTCCTGCTGACCATTAAATGATACCATATGCATTACATAAATCAGCCGAATGTTCTACTATACTTACACAGTAGATAGCTGAGTATAACCCCAGGAATGTAACTTCCCAAGACCGTAAAAAATGTGCACACACTGCAGACCAGGAGACAAAACTAGAAATGATAGAAACAACATGTGACAGTTATACAGAACTCCCAGACCTTTTAGAGGACAGGATACACACCCAATTAGTTATCTATATGTGATCTGTCCCGTTACAGCAAACGTTGTTCAAACCGTGTTCTTTTGTACTCGGGTCTGACAAATGACTGCTGTGTTCAACCAGCCTCAGTCCACTTTAACACTTAGTAACCATCATTTTGAGGTTCCAGAGGCTCGTTTCTGGCACCGAGAACATCTCCCATTAATCATCCCTGTGGCTCTATTCCTGCCAGATGCAAGAGAACTGAAGAGTAGTATGTCCCCAGAAACTTTTTTTTACTCGGGATCAGTCACTGAAAATAATGCAGACTGGCAAATAAACTTGCAAGTTCAAACTACTTCTATAAGCTCATCAAAATTCATAAACACAGCAAAATATTACAGAAATTAGAGGCACTTACATAAATATAATTTGCACAGCTGATAAGCAGCTGGGATGAATCCACTGGCCATTACTATCCTCCTTCCTAACCATATCCATCTCTCAGATTGACCCAATTTCTAGGTTACTTGGAAACCAGCTGGGAATGAAATGAAATTCCCTAAGTGAAATGTGCTTCATTTCCTTCTCTCTGTCAGTTAGGACCAAAAAAATCTTGGTTGTTTTAACAAATTTAAACATCATGATAAAAATGCTCCTATAAAGCCCTTCACAGGTTTTCCTCATCCTACTCTTAAAAATAAACTATCTTTCTTCTTTTGATTCATCTTTAAGTTACGGCATTAAACTGGGAAGCAAAATTAAGGGAATTTCAAAAAGCCATATAAGGAAACGATACATAACTCCGATCAGTAACTGATTGACACTGAGGGGGTCTAAAATTCAGATTAACTTTGATTTTCCATTCTTTGGCATTGGGTTAATAAATTCACTAGTCAAAAGAGCAGAGGAGCTTATGCAACAAAATTAGGAGCTGTTTCTGAAGCAGCAAGGCCGTTGAAGAATACGGAATTCTCATAGCAAAATGGAAGAGGAAAGACCATAAAAGTTGAAAGAATAAGTCTATGAAAGCATGACCGTATCCAGAATTCAGTTTCAGAAAGAGATTTCATACTATCCACTAGATTTGTAACATCATCAGGTTAAGCCAACTGACTTAAGAGCACATTAGGACAATCCAACACACAAATTTTACGTTCAGAATCTTCTAAAAATGTGTTTAATCATGTCAGTGATTTTGATGATCTGATGACCAATAATCATCAAAAATGCAACTCTCCCTCGCCACCACGAGTATCTATTCTAAGAATTACCTTCAGTGATTAAAAAAAAAAATCCATGCATATACAACATTGCCATTTTAATATGCTCAAAATATGTCTAAACATAATTCTATTATTCAATACTACTGAAGTTAAGAGATTGCCCATACACGGTACAACCAGAGGGATTTTTAGGCTGTACCAACATTCCTAGGCTCTTCCTTCCAACTACAGGCGGAGGTTCAAGGAACTCGAACACAGACATAGAAGCGAAAGGTTCTGTAGATGGTTCTGCCCTTAAACCCACGCTCTCACCATCACAGCTGAAGCCGCCTCGACACATCCAAGTACTCCAAAGGTGTGCACCACATAATCCCTTCCAAACCACTTTCGAACCTTCTCCCCAGGGGTTTGCATCGTAACTGGAAAAACACTCGTTCCATTTACATCATCCCTATGAGTGTCTTTGCCAGAGGTTTTCTTTCTTAAATAAGTCTTAAATAA
This sequence comes from Panthera uncia, assembly GCF_023721935.1. NCBI lineage: Eukaryota > Metazoa > Chordata > Mammalia > Carnivora > Felidae > Panthera > Panthera uncia. Next base: position 139,281,531 of record NW_026057577.1, on the reverse strand, counting down.
ACCAAAAATCTCTACTTTTTAGACTAAAAGGGAGACTCAGTTATCTCCAAAAGCATCCTCAAAGGGCTATCTGTTCACTTCATCTCCTTCTGACTTCAGCACTGGCCTACATAATATAAACTGACATTTTTTATTGAATTATAACTGACATGCAATATTATATGAGTTTCAGGTGTACAACACAGTGGTGAGTTTCATCACTGGAAGCTGGTACTTCTTAATCCCGTTCACCTATTTTGCCCATCGCCCTGCCCTCTTCTCTCTGGCAACCACCAATTTGTTCTCTGTAATTGTATGTCTTTTTTTTTTTTAATGCGTCTGCTTTTAAACTGAAATTCCTCATAAGATATTTTTTTCTCCTCGGTCTGGCCCATAAGACCTATCATCATTCATTTTTGTTAATGAGTTAGATAAATATGCATAAAATAGAAAACTAACACAATTTCAACATATAAAGTTGAGGATTTTCTAGGGCTAACACACTAACACTTCTGAACCTTGCTAATGTCAGCTTCATGGCACGTGTTCCTAGCGTATTAGATCCAGGATTGGAGAACCCTTACAAGCTGGTACATTAGGTTAATTCATTCGTTTCCAATTTATGGCACATTTTAAAGCACACACAGTAATTCTCCTGTACTGAAAGACTTGCCTTGCCAGGGCTCTGCTGTTTAAAAAGAGACATTTCTTGAAGAAATAAGCTGAAATTCATCCATGATTCTGCAATACAGTGGCTGAGCCTCGGTCTTTCATCCGGTTTGGAATTGATAACTTCCCAGCTAAAGAGAGAAAAAGAAAACAACGAGTTTTAGCCGAACTGCTGATGATCCATTCAGCATTGCTTGTTTCAGCAAATATTTCTGGAGCACCTACTATTGGCCACACTCTCTGGAAACGACCTGCGAATTCAGAGGTGAACCAGCCAGATACCTGCCGGATGAAGCTGATGCCCTGAGAGAAGAGATACAGGCTGAACAACTAGCTACACGATTATCCCATTGCAATGAAGGGATCGCTGAGGGAGAGGTATAGGGTGGGGGCTTTGGGACATCTCTGAAGTCACTTCTGTGCTAACAACATCTGGATTAGTAGTAGTTTATGCCGAGGGCTCGGAAGAGTTCCAAACAGCACAGTACGACATACGAAGAGACCTGGAGCCAGAAGGAGACAGTGACACCATCCCACAGAGCCCCACGTGTGGCTCCGCAGAGTCGGCCAGAAGAATAACGCTGCCCGAAGCTGGGAAGGTGAGATAGGACCTCATCATACTGGGCCTTGAGGGACTTGTTAGGAACGTTTTGAACCTTAAGGATAGGGAAGCCACAGTGATTTTAGAGAAACATTGGCATCCATCTTCTGACCATCATCATCGTCATCAACAATGCCTTTTCAGTATATATTCTGGTTAGTCAACTCAACAGAGTCTCAAAGTACCTTGTCTTTTTCTACTGTAACTTCTCCCAATCGTCATGGTAGAATGTGTTGGCTGTGACGCCTGTGTCAGGCATGTGCTGTGTGTCCCTGACCTCGTTTTCCGGCAGGGACCTCAATAAGCTAACACCAGTAACAATCTCCCCAGGAGGAAGGCATGCAGACACAGGGCATTCCCTCAAATACAATGACATCGAGTTCAAATCCCACTCTTGCAATACTAACTCATCACGAAAATATACCAGTTCAAACAATCTATCGAGGGCCCCCAAATTCATTCATTTAATGGATAATCATTAGTACCTACCCTGTGGAATCTGCTGCCATAGAGCTAAGGATATGGCAATAAATGAATGTTTCTTGTTAGTGAACTATCATCCGAGCTATGACAGCAAGGGAGTCAGGGTGAGAGGATCTCTGGATTCAAATCCAGTCGTCCTAAGACAAATCAAAACTACCCTGGCCCTTAGATGTTCAACTCCCCAGGGACTGTGTACATGTAGGTTCTATTTCTTTTTAATATACCTTGAACACTAAGACAATTTGTAGATTAGATAATTAAATTTCCTTTTTTAATACAAATTTTAAGTTATAGTTAAAGAAATGCATTAAAAAAGAAAAAAAAATTCCTTTTCCTTCCTCTTTATTCCATCAGAGTCAACTAATGCTCTTCCAGAGAGTCACTGAGCTATCATCAGTTCTCCAGGCAGACACTATTCCACGAGGTAGACACTTGCCAAATGATTTCCTGCCTATCATTAGAAACGAACTTTCGGGGACGTTTAGCTGTTAGGGAGAGAGTGGTTTATGTATTCGTTAACTCTACCCTCCTCTTGAATCACCGTTGAGCAAGTCTGTTTTCATTGGTGACCAAATCTAGCACTGGGCTCGCCTACCTCATGAATGATTCCAGACGTATTAAAGGAAACACTAGGCGCACGGAAGCCACTATCTGTAACAGAATTTTGCCAATACGCCTGTTTAATGGGAAAAGATTTTATACAGGAGTGCAAAAACCTCCAAGTGGCAAAGGAAATAAGATTATTAAACTGTGGCCTCCTTTCTGAGAACAATCTGTTGCAAATCGGCTAGGCTAGGCTAGGCCACGCTCTGTTTTGCTGGGACCATACAGTTGACAGAAATAAAGACTTTCATTTCTGTTCCCCGCGCATATTTAGTATTTAAAGATTTGGTTGAGCGGTTTGGCAAATATAATTCTAACAAAAATGAATGAAAAACTTATAACGAAACGGTTTATCATTGTCTTAATGATTCAAATGGAATGAATGAACATTTCATATTTTGAATCAAACTTAAAATATATTTTTGTATTTATATAGGATAATGAACAGATAAAGTGAGTTGTGCTCAAGCAATGAAAGGTGAAGTAGCACTGGAAATGAATGAACTCTGTTTATATATGAACCTCAGCATCATAATGTTGAGAAGACAATCGCAGAATAACATACGATATTATTTCATTTATATAAAGCTCAAAATCGTTCTAGCTAAAACATTATTTAGGCAAGGAAATGATTTAAAAAAAAAAAGATTCAGGAAAGTGGTTACCTAAGGCATGGGATGTGTGGGGTCGGTAGGGAATGTGACCAGCAGGACACATGGGAGCTTCTTGGGTATTGGTCATGTTCTATTTCTTAACTTAGATGAAGGTTACATGCAAACTTGACTTACTACTGTCCTTTAAGCTACACACACACATGCACACACACACGGATGTATACATACATGGCCTTTACTTGAAAATTTGTTGATACTTAAATGTATAATCATGCTTTTTATTTAATGAATAACATTCTAATATGAGTATATCTCACTTCACATTCCATAGTCAAAATAAAAATGTTGCTTAAGTTTTTGCCTGAGTTTATTTGTGAAGCAAACATAATATTTCTGCTAGCGAAAGCCATAAAAAATAGTTTTTGAGTAAGCTGTACTTCATAGATGCTGAAACCCTGTTCTAATACTGCCTTTAGGATTCATATCTCAGAAGTGACATGACATTTGTGTACAGTTTTCACTATTCTAGTAAGTAAATATCCTAAAATTGGAAAGGAGCCTAGTCTAATACTAAATTAACTAAAATTACCTAAATTATCTCTATAGAAATAATGTTATGGTGAAGTCTTCATACAGTTTAAGGTGCTTAATACATATCACAATGACTTAACTGAAAACTCTGTCTTACATTTAAGGATCTTACCTATTTTCCTAGTGGGATTCAGGTGGATATGAATAAAACTCAGTATCCGTTCATCCACTACCTTATTCATTTCTTCAATTAAAAGTTATCAAGTTCCCCCTTGGTCTTACATTATACTCAGTGTGTTTGCTATTCTAAACCAACACAAACTGAGTACCCGTAGCCCTGTCCCTCTCTGTGTCTACTTGGTGAGAAGGAGAAAAAAAAAAAAAAAAGAATATTCAACTTGCAAATATTTTCCATAGCCATACAAGGACATTTTTATTAAACTACCTCCCCTTTGGAAAAAAGGCTTATGTGACAATATTTTAGGGCAATAAATTCCATGGTTATTTATATTTGTATTAACATAATAACCTTAATAATTCCAATTGATATTTGTGAATTATTGTTACAATCACAAACAGAAATGAGAAATCTATTGTGTAAAACATGAAAATATTATCTAACCAAATAGGTTGTGAAAAGAATAATAAATGAGGAAAAAAATGTATAGGTCATGCTGACTAAAATTTGGTGGAAATATGTATGATTTTAAAAATATCCAAACCAAAAGCTAAGAAGAGATACCACTCCACTCTTCTTTAAATGAAACATGCGCCCAGAAGAGTTACTCTCTTGGAATTTCATAATAGTTTTAAAATGTCTAGCGAGTACTCCTGAGTACCACTGGAACATACATTTCTACTGTCTTCCATTATATATGGTCTACCATTAATGGATGTCATGTCACCAAATTTCAATTTAGGTAACACAGCTACATAATGTATCACTGAATATCTAACATAGTAATAAAATTTAGAATGAAACAGGGCACTTAATGTCAGCTTTTCAAAGTCTTATTTTGCAGATGAGGAAAGTGAAACCCAAGTCTTCTCAGCTAGTTCGGGGCAGAGTCATGACCTGTGGCCAAGACTCCTGATTTCCAGTAGTTCTTGTTCCTTTAAAACATGTGCCCTCTTCAAAGACTGGGTAAATCCAGTGACCTCCCTTGAAGACACGACATGTAATTTAGAACAAGGAGGAACATTCTATGTTCCCCCTCACTCTTTTCCAGAGTAGAGAGGAATGAGGCGTGACTGACCAATATCAACACGGCATCGTGAGGACCCACCCTTTCCAGGAAAAAAAGAACACTTCCTGTGCAGAATCCAAATACTTAGCAGAGACTAAGATTCATGCTTAGCGGTTGGCTGATGTTTGAACACAGACGATGTACACGTACACACAGAGTTGCTACATAATGAAACTCTAGGTTTTCCTGGAGAGCCTCATCTGGAAAACACATGGCCAGAGAAAGGATCTCCTGTGAATATTGGATGATGCTGGGGAAACAGATCTTTTACATGGTGTGTGGCTGTCTTCCCACCATCCTTGGCGCTGATCAGCATGCAATGTAAGGCCCAACTAACATAAACAGAGGTTTACAAACAATTTGAGGCTTTACTGAATTCTTAACCCAAGACTGCAAGTCTTCTAAGATTGAAGCTCATCCGAGGGAGAAAATTAATAATGGCTTCAGTATAAGATTCCAGGGTCTATCTCTTTCCCCTTTAGTTTGAGAGAGAACATGCATTTTCCAGTAAGGTTCCTTGGTCCTTCCTCCCCACCCCCCACCTGACCCCCAGCTGTCTTCCAGCTTTCTCCGTCACTCATGCCCCCCTTAAGGAGTGAACTTGCTGCATGTTCCAGCCACAAGATAAGGATCAGTTAAGAGTCCCTCCCTCATGACCGTTCTACCCAGCTTCCCATCCTCTTGGTGGATGCAGTTCAAGTGGTTTCCCTGTCCCCTCATGGCTTTCAAATGGGCTTTGCCCAAGGATCTGCAGACGTGCAGTGCTTTCAAGAAAAGGTACCCAAGCTAAGGCCCTGGCAGATTCCATTTAGTTACCATCTCCTTCCAAATAACAAAAACTAAAGGGCAGATTTTTAACAAAGGACATTCTGCATGGGCAAGGTAAGCAATTATTTGCCAAAGAACCCTGAGCCAGGTGAAGTGCTTTCTCAGCAGCTGAAGAATTTATGGTTTTACCTGCCTGCGAAAGTCTAAGGAGAATAAAAATGAGGAAGATGGCTCCTTAGACAAGCAGCCTCACTTGGTCACAGAAGGGAGCTGAAGCTTCCTAGTAGAATTTAAAGCCAATATCCTTCTTTCTGCCATTCTTTCTGCCTCCATATCCTTATTAGAAATCGATTAAGTATGTACATTAGGGGATCTGGCCAAATTAATCCCTTTAGACAGTTCCCACACTGAGTGTGTGTGAACCCCTAGGGCACTGTATAAATAGCAGGCCTGGGGTAAAAAGCTCAGAAATCTACATTTTTAGTAAGTGTCCCAAGTGGTTCAGAGGCAGCTATTTCTAACCCAAAGCACCACTGCAAGAAATACCCCCATGAGAAAGTTACATAGAAATCCTGGTTCAAAAACAGAGACAAGAGGAGAATTTGCTTTAGGCAAGATGAAATATTGGGGATCCAAGACCAAAGAGGCTGGAGATGGCAGGACAGAGTGTGGGGGAGTCCAGCCTGCAGAAAGAATGTTGGCCATGTCCGGGGGTCCTGGTCTTCAGCTGGGGGCTATGGTACACGTGCATGAGGAGGAACACGCCATCAGAAGGGATGAGGGGGAGCAGGCTCCTGGGTCCTGGACCGGGAATCACACCTGGTCTCACTGACCAGAGTGGAAAACCTCAGAAGTCACAGATGTCGGGTAGAATACTCAGAAGGGTCTTGCATCAGTAGCAGAATAATTAGTCTTCTCTAAAGGCTGCTCTGCCCATAAAAGCCTTAAAAGCAAGCTCCAAAAGGATCAAACTGATTGAAAGTAATCTCACTGTGTCATGTGTAGAAATACGAAGTGGTGAATTTTTGTTAAGAGCCAAACAACTCACATGGTCAATATATATCTCAATAAAAAATAATGTCGACATTTTGTATTAAAAGTCAAACTTGTCTCTGTAGAGGTTAATGGCCACAGACATGAAATCTGAAGGCACCTGAATTTTAGAATGCAGCACACAGGCTCCTCCATTAGGGGGTTCTAGAAGACAGAAATGTGACACTCCTGTGCTCTTTAAAAATAGATCGCAATTCAGTAAGAGCATGTGCTAGCAGCTGGTTTCATCTCTTCTGCCCAAAGAGTCTCTGCGCACTAGAATATATAACGCTGAACAAATGGATCTTTGGTAGAGTGCACATAACCTCTCTGTGCACCATTTCCTTTCCGTTCATTTCCTTAAACACGCACGGAGTACAGGGCACGCTGTTAGATGCTGTTCCCAGCTCCGGGGTTTTAGTGATGCCTAAGGCACAGCCCCAACCAGTAAGTGAAAGTCTACATGAGACCTCAAAATAATCACACACACACACACACACACATACACGACACAGAAAACTCACCTTTATAAAATGATATTTACTTGCATCTAGGGCCATTGGGGAGAAAAACAGAACTTAAAACCCAGTTGGGGATTGGATGAGTGAGGAGAATCTAAGACTGCCTTTCCATTAGTGTTTCCATTAGTGTATACTTTACAGGACAATGGATCTTTCTAGCATATTCCAGGGAGCTTAAGTCAAAATATTTTTTATAACTGGAAGTTATTTTTCTAAAGCAAAAAAAAAAAAAATAGACTTCTTAGTATCTCAAACTTGAAATTCCTTCACATATTTCTGGAGTTCCTTCACATATTTAGAGTTGAGGAGGTCGCTAGCAACGACACACAGGCGAGGCCACCCAGGGTGGGTGGAGAGACGGAGAAGGGACAGGGAGCCAGGGTGCGGGCATGCTTGCTTGCGTGAATGCTTCCCAATGGTCTGCTTTTGGGTCTTGATTCTGTCAGGCCCAAGAGAAAGGCCCGAGGCAAAGCCATCCATGGACATCCCTCTGTGGAAGCCAAGGCCCTTCTGCCTTAGGCTGACTTCAGTTTGGTTTCTGGCATTTTCAACACAACATAAAGTGCCATACATTTCAGTAGGAGCAGTGGAGAAGTAGACCATATTTTAAATTATAAGGCAGAAGCAACAATCTCAAAAGAGTTATGGAATGAGATTACGGAGTTCTGTCTTACAGCAGAGGACATTGAGGCCTAGACACATTAACTCCCTTGCTCAAGGTCACAGAACTAATCCCCAATGGAAGAGGCCCCCACTGCATGAAACTGAGAATGCTCCTAATGTGCAGTGAGATGCAGGAAGAACACTCTGGACTGGAAGACGGGGGTCATTGCAAAGATGAGGAGGGAACAACAGTAGAGGAGTAACAAGCGAAGGATCTGGAACCCCTCAATGCCAAGCCGCCGAAATAAAACTTCTGAAACGCAGCTCTGGTTCCCAGGTGAAACTGAGGACCCGGGGGTTCGGATGCCTGTCTTCCGTCTCCACCACGTCAGCTGTTTCTAGTTCAGGTCCCACAGAGTGATTCCACAGCGTGTGGCAACGGTGACCATGTCCGCAGTTACCACGTGCTGAGCATTCCTGGGCCAGACACTCAGGAGTTAAGCACTCTGTGCATTTCCCACTGGGTCCCCTCCACCTGAGCCCCAGCCCGGCCGCCATCAGTACCACGCCTGCGAGGCAGGGACTGGAGGGCCTCCAACGTCTAGTTTACCCAAGAGACAGCAGGGGGAAAAGGGGTAGCGACCTGCCAGAGCCCCTGCTGCGGACAGCGATGGCATCTTCTCAAACGAGAAGGGTCTTTGGCAGCAATTTTCAATTGTAATTTATGTTTGTCAGGTTGGCTTCCCCATTAGACTTTCAATTCCATAAAGGAATTCACAGGCACGGCTCTGTCTTCGGCAGCTAACTGAGCTTGACATCGATGAGGCAATAAAACATTGAATGAGTGGGTGTGCGCAATAAATGCAAATTAAGATGAAAAAAGAGTATCAAATGTAGTCGGCGGTGGTTATTTAGCGACACCGTGCATGCTTTTTATGGACTTATCTTAATGCTTCTATACCTGACACAGCAGCAACAATTAGCATGTATTCCCTTAGACACATAAAAATATACAAAATAATCGACAAAAAGCCCTAAAAATTTGGAAACCAACTTTCATTTATATGGAATAGTTTTCGATTCTTTTTCTTGCAAAGGGAGAAGTTCGTTGTTCTTGCGATGGACAGTTCTTGCAAACTGTCTTCAAAATTAGGCAATTAGGGGAAGTATGTCTCCTTTATTCCAAGAAGCATTCTAAACTGGAAATCAGTGGTTTGTGTAGAATTCCTCCTGGCAAAACGCGGGTCCTAATGTTTGACTTCTCCATGGGGATCCCTGAATCCACGAGCGCCTCCTGCAGACACGACCCTCACAGGACTCGAGAGCATTTGTGACACCCACAGAGTATAGGACTGGGACCCTGTCAACTTGAGTGGGCCAGAATGCCAAGATCAACAAATATCCAACCTTCACATGGGACAGAGGAAAAGGAGTCCCTTTTTTGTTTTTGTTGGGCAACCTCAAGTCACTGGAGAACATTTTCGGATATTATTTCCTCTCTCTCTCTCTCTCTCTCTCTCTCTCTCTCTCTCTCACACACACACACACACACACACACACACACTTCTTTTTTTAAAATTTTTCAATGTTTTTTATTTATTTTTGGGACAGAGAGAGACAGAGCATGAACGGGGGAGGGGCAGAGAGAGAGGGAGACACAGAATCGGAAACAGGCTCCAGGCTCCGAGCCATCAGCCCAGAGCCTGACGCGGGCTCGAACTCACGGACCGCGAGATCGTGACCTGGCTGAAGTCGGACGCTTAACCGACTGCGCCACCCAGGCGCCCCACACACACACACTTCTAATCACTTTTTAGATTTTCCACATCTCCAGGAACTCATACTGCAATACTCACCTCCAAAGATGGTTAGAAGGATTCTGTCACACTATCTCTGGAGAATATACCTTATTTCACAGTCTTTGATTTTATTTTTATTCATAGGAGTTACAAATGGAAGCCAAACAATATTTTTCGGGAAGTTGACTACCTCAGTATCCCTTATCGGCAAACTTTTTAAAAAGATCAGTTAGAGCCTAAATTGTCCCCTACCAACCATGACATATGGCTGCTTCTACCATCACACCTATAAATACGCCTTGGCCGCGAGCCCGATGTAGCTTTTCATTCTCGGCTAGTGACTAACGGTCTCATGCTCTCTGCGGTAGAGAACATCTGTTGATGTTAATTCCTGTCAAATTTTTCTTAGAAAGGTCAGTCAATATCCAGTTACAGATTTTAACATTTCTTAGTGCAACGTGTTAGAATTTTTCTGAATCCCGTGGATACATAATATGTTCCTCCGCGTGCATGCGTGTTCGCGTGAGTGTGTGTAGGCAGAGAAACAAAATAGAAACAGAGATCTGTTTCTCTGCACAAACACTCACAGAATTAGAGCCGTGACAAAGCAAATAAGATGTGTCAACCAGAGGATTAAGTAAGCAAACACGAGATTAAGAAATTACATAGCACTCAACTTGAAACCTGCACTTTCTCAGACCAATTAGCCACGTGAGCAACTCCTCGCGAGGCCAGGGACCAGGAGGCGCCACCGGAGTGCCGGCTTCTTGTGGCCCGAGACGCTGAGCCTCACCTTCCTTGGGGCAACACAGTGTTCTGTTTGGGGCTCTCTTTTTATACCAAGTTTCGAACGAGTCAGAGGTGAGTCACTTTGGGAAAATGTCCCTTTCCCCTTCCAGATCAATCCTTTTTGTTGTTGTTGTTGTTTATTTATTTTTGAGAGAGAGAGAGAGAGAGGCAGAGAGAGAGAATCCCAAGCAGGCTCCACACTGTCAGCACAGAGCCTGACGCGGGGCTCGAACTCACGAATCGTGAGATCATGACCTGCGTCACCCAGGCATCCGCCCACCCCCATCAGTGATAATCTGGAAGGCTGGCACTCAACCGCCATCACTCAACTTCTTGTGTTATTCTGGTTTCTATGAACAGATGCCAGTCCGACATTATTTTTCAGGGTTTTCAATTTTGTTAACTTTTCAACAAGTAGACTTTCAGCAGGCCGGGCGAGAACAATTTAAATTCCATTACTAGCTCCGAACAAGCGCCCACTTGACACAGGCACGAGATTAAACACCCTTTCGTTCGTGAATGCCAAGATTTGCTTCAATCACGGGCCCTGGGGGAAGAAAAGGTTCTGCTTTAACCCCAAAGGGTGAATAATAGCTGGGATTCAAGAAACATTCCTCAAGGAAAACAGAAACTGTGATGGAGAGGTGAGTTTGCTAATTCAGATAAACGCCTTTCTTTGCATTCTACTCATGACTCACAATTTCCAGTGAAGTATAATCCAGAATCTACTGCCGCTGGAGTCAAAAGTTAACATCCCTCCTGTTTCTTTCGCTTTTGGCAGAGTTATAGGAAACCAAAATTTCTGTGACAATACAAAAGAACACATTTCTTACAGTGCAAAGACTGTCATTAGCAACAGAGCTCCGAGTTTTGTTTTCCAGAGACCTTACCCGCTGCACTGGGCCTGAATACGCAGGTACGAGCCAAACAGACTGAATGATCAAGTTCCGCCAAGTACTTTTGTGATGAAGGCCAATTAAAATTAATTTTGCTTGCATAATTCGTTGTCAGTCCTTGTGAAAGAGGGGCCTACCCTGGAGTGTGGCAAACCTGGAGTGACCATCAGTCACTGAGATACTTGTTCAAAGTGTTGGGCTGTTAAATTATGGGCCACATTCCCACCTCAGTCCTTTTATTTATTTTTTTTAATGTTTATTTATTTTTGAGAGAGAGAGAGTAGGGGAGGAGCAGAGAGAAAGGGGGACAGAGGATCTGAAGCAGGCTCTGTGCTGACGGCAGACAGCCTGATGCGGAGCTCGAACCCACGAACCACGAGATCACAGCCTGAGCGGAAATTGGATGTTTAACCGACGGAGGCACCCGGGCACGACCTCCCCGCCCCCACCTCAGTCCTTTAAAAGAATACATCTTTCACTTACCTTCATTTTTAAGCCGGCCACTGAATGACATCAGTGGCTTTTAAAGGAACATACCTTTACCAAGAGGATCATTCTTATCAGTCATAGAAAAAATAAGAATTTTATTATGATTTTTTTTAAAAGCTTACTTATTTAAGTAATCTCTACACCTCATGTGGGGCTTGAATTCATGACCCCGAGATCAAGAGTCACATGCTCTACCAACTGAGCCAGCCAGGCACCCCAAGAATCTCATTATGATCTTTCTTTTAAATGTTTGTTTATTTTGAGAGGGAGGGGGGTAGGGGCAGAGAGAGGGGGAGAGAGAGAGAATCCCAAGCAGGCTCCATGCTGTCAGTGCAGAGCCAGACCCTGGGCTCAGACTCATGAACCATGAGATCATGACCTGAGTCGAAATTGAGTTGGATGCCCAACCGACTGAGCCACCCCAGCGCCCCTCATTAGGCCATCTTAATGCTTGCTAAACCTTCAATCTTCTTCCCTCGAGAGCAGATTTTGAGAACAAGCTATTGTGTGACTACTGTGCACGTTCACGGTAAAACAGTACAACGCAGTACTCAACGATAGCACGCAAGGAAGACGGGTACGTGTTTGGGGGCGTGGAAGGCACAGACCAGAAAGAGGATGGTGGAGGTTACCTTCCTGACATGCTGTTGGATCTGGAAAGAACGTCTGTGAGGCAGAGGGATGTGTTAGAGAAAAGGCAGAAGTGGATAATGGCACATGAAATGTGTTATTCTGGAGGCGTCTTTGCCCCCGGGAGGCTGTGCAGTGGCTGACGGTACGGAGTGGGGACAGACCTCAAAGAAGTTATTGCTCCAAATGACAGGCTCCCTGGGAAAACATTTTGTTTGGTAACAATGAATGAATCCAACCTGTATGATTTAGAGAGCGTTTCTGTGGGAATGCATTTCCCCTACTTTCTCCTACCCATGAACTCGCGATAGGAATTCAGCAAATAATGAACTGAAAAGGAGTTGCCCTGTGATGTAGCTGTAAATGAACGGCCATCAGATGATCGTCTTAGTGTCTTTTATGCATAAAAACTTAAAGAGGTCCCCAAAACAGCTACTGAAAGAGTTCCTCCAATACTTCGTTTTCACTCACATTATTAATTTGCTCAGGAAACCTTAGCTTTAAAAATTACCATTCTCTCGTGAGATGTAATTAAGTGCAAATAAATGAGATTCGAATGATGTGGGCTGAACCTCATTATGCCAGCGAGCTGTCCACCCGTCTGCTCTTCATTTTTACCTACTACTACAGACATTTATCTCCGCCTCCAGAGTTCAAGTTTGGTGTTCAGGAGAAGCTGATGGTGGCTATGTGTGTCTTATGTGTGGGTTGACTGCCCAGCCAGAAGGCTGGAGACCATCTGCTTGCCCAGTATTCTTGCCATTTCTAGGACGTCACCTTCAAAACATCAGATGTCACAGCAAAGTGATGTGTGTGTTCACACCTAGCACAGATCCCTCTGGCACCAGGTTATATCCATGCCCCTTACTCCTCTCACTCCAGGTCATAGTTCCCCGGATTTGCTGGTCAGCAAAAGGTATGGCATAGTTGACTATTATTCCATTTTCTTCTTCTTCTTCTTCTTCTTCTTCTTCTTCTTCTTCTTCTTCTTC
>NW_026057577.1:139163727-139268275 GCF_023721935.1 Panthera uncia | reverse complement strand
TCTTCTTCTTCTTCTTCTTCTTCTTCTTCTTCTTCTTCTTCTTCTTCCATTTTTTGCTTGTCCTTTATAATTTAAGTATGTGAAGTAGACTTGATAAGATCCTTGAGCAAGATGAAACAGCTCTTTGATCAACCTCCATCATTTACTTTTCCCATGGGACAACTGTCTAGAACCACAAGGACAAAACAGCTGGGAAGCAGCATGTAACTGGGCCTGGACGTTCCAAGGGCGTCTCCACCCAGCTAAGTAGATTAATTAAGTGGTGCTAAACATTTCATGCTGGCCTACTCGGGAGCTCATAACCTTAGGTGAGAGCCATAAAGGTAATGAGTCCTCAGGGAACTCACCACAGCCAAGATGGCACCGAAGGAGCCAGATGGCCAAAGAAAATCACCTGTGGCTCTGAACACCACAAAGACTATTTTAAACAAACAACATGCAATGAAAGACAGACATAGGTGCTTTAATCACTGCCTTAAAAGATATTCTGTGAAAGATATTCTGTATTTTCATCAGAACTGAATCTATCATGCACATTCTTCTCGTCATTTTCTAGCTCATGTGACCATAATGCATTTTCAAGAAATGGGAAAAAACGGCTCATCAAAATGTTGGGTTCTATAGAAACGAATTGTTTTTAAAGAAAAATACGTGCCATTGCTCCTCGTGTTATAAACAAAAAAAGGGCCTTGTCCCTTCTAATTTATGTCATCTTTAACAAAACTATCCAGATCCAACACAGTCTGGGTGACCTCTCTACATATCATAGCCAGCAAACACCTCAGATGCCAAGTATATGATTAGGTTAAGGTAAAAATTAAGTTTGCCCTGAATATATAGCCGGAAAGGCCAAGAATGAATCAACTCTGCCAATTCTGTTATGTATCAACTCTTCAGAATCACAAGAGCAAAGGAAATTGGCATTCCTTTAACAAACTGTGCTAAAGAATGCAGGGATGAGGGGCGCCTGGGTGGCGCAGTCGGTTAAGCGTCCGACTTCAGCCAGGTCACGATCTCACGATCTCGTGGTCCGTGGGTTCGAGCCCCGCGTCAGGCTCTGGGCTGATGGCTCGGAGCCTGGAGCCTGTTTCCGATTCTGTGTCTCCCTCTCTCTGACCCTCCCCCGTTCATGCTCTGTCTCTCTCTGTCCCAAAAATAAATAAAAAAGAAAACGTTGAAAAAAAAAATTTTAAAGAATGCAGGGATGTAACAACACGCAGATCAGTGACAGGGCAACCACAGAGGCCCCTGGGAGGCCCGACTCCTCTACAGAAGAACTCGGGTTTCTTGGCATTTCTTTTGGAATCATGCCCAGCTCTGAAACACCTCTGGAAATCAGACGGTCCATGGACACTAGTTGGAGTACTGCTGGATGGGATAATCAACGCCTTCTGTTCAAGGATTTGAAACTCCAGAAGGTATCTATCTGTTCATTCACAAAAACTCTGAATAAGTCCTCCACTGCTGTTAAACAAACATTTATGTTCTCACATGAGGAGTATACTCAGAAATCTGTATTAACTTGAGAGAGGACTATTTGAGGCTGGCACTATCCCTTAAAACGTCCCTAGTGATACCTATGAGAAAAGGAATCTTCTAGACAGACAGTGGCTATCAGTGACACTCCAAGTACTAATGTCAAAGTGCCAGATCAGGCCAAAAAGGCTTCCCAGCAAACATGCCTCCTAATAAGCTGAGAAAGGCCTAGTCTAGTTCCATTTTCTGAGGCTGTGAGGATATGTTAAATGTTTATGGTCTTGCAATGGAGAAACTGAAAGCCATATAAGGAATTTCGTCCTTCCTTTACAATGGCTCGCTGATTTCCAGGCGCTCAGATGCCCTGCTGGCCTGCCTTCTGCAGACTCAGTCAGCTTGATCTGTGAGGGTGGCTTACACGCTGCAGACTTCAATTTCTTTTGCAGAGTCAGTAAAACATACAAGTAGAAATTCTGTGTTTGGTCCAAGCAGGAAACTATGATTTCCTTGGAAACATGTTGCTGGAGATTCCAGAGATGGGGTTAGAATGTAAAGGCAGGGGCGCCTGGGTGGCTCAGTCAGTTGACTCAGGTCATGGTCTCGTGGTTCCTGAGTTGGAGCCCCGCGTCGGGCTGTGTGCTACAGCTCAGAGTATGGAATCTGCTTCAGATTCTGTGTCTCGCTCTCTCTTTCTGTCTCTCCCCTACTCGCACTCTGTCTCTCTTTCTCAAAAATGAATAAATGTTAAAAAGAAGAAGAGGAGGAGGAGGAGGAGGAGGAGGAGGAGGAGGAGGAGGAGGAGGAATGTAAAGGCAAATTGACCAAAACCAGTGGGTGCTGTAAACCTCAGGCCCTAATTACCTGGGAGTGCTTAAATATTCCTTTCTCAGCTTTGCATCATGGGATTTACAAAGGCTATCATATCCCATCCTTATGTGTTGCAAACAGTGGTCACTTTCAAGCCGGTCTTTCAGGATTAGGTAACATCTTCCTTCCCTTCTCTAGGATGGTATAGGTTATACATTAATTCTAAACCATATTAACAAGAAGTTCATATGACTATTCTTAGACTCAGGGTACAGCTTGGATGCTCTCTGGGGACTGACACCCAAGCAGTATACTCTTGGGGATTCAACTCAGTCCAATAAATATTAGCTCGGCTATATGTGCTGGGGGGCGGGGGTTACAAAATTACCAAATGAGTTAGGGCCTGGAACAAAGATTGGTGTTCTTGCATAAAACACATCCCCATGAATGAACCATGATTTCTCGTTTCATTTATTTAAAGAGGCCCAAACATTTAATGACAAATCGAACAACTCACATAAAGGATCATTCCACATTTCTATGCCCATCCCCCACCAACCTTTTTAGTTGTTTGTTTGTCCGCTTTTTTAAAAAGGCTGGATTAGCAACTTCCCTTCCTCTCTCAAATGCATTCACCTTAGTTTTCATAGAGGTAAATAGTCATATGGATGAGGATGTAAGCTCACCTATCCTATCAAATGTCAAAATGACAGAGGTTTCAACGGGAGCAATGTCATTTCTCCCTCACATACTGCAGGGCATAGTGGTCCGGGGCTGATGTGAGATCTCCAAGATGTTCGCGACCCAAGCTATTTGCATCTTTTTGCTCAGATACTCTCAACATCGCATGGTCCAAGGCCATCAACTACAGCTCCTGCCACGCCATCCACGTTGTAGCCACCAGGAAGGGGAAAGGGAAGCAGAGAGCACTCCTTTCCTAAAGGTCATGCCTACAAGAGGCATGCGAAGCTTCCGCTCACCTCCTGCTGGCTGGAACACAGCTACGTGGCCATACGTAGCTGCAAGAGAGCCCAGGAAACGTAATTCAATGACTGGTGGTATCATTCGACTAGAACCTGGGATGCTATTTCCAGAGAAAGGGAAACTGGCTATTTGGGAACGCCCGGCAGAATCTCCTACAATACTCCCTTTATTTTTATTTCATCAACTTACCTAACTTGTAATTGAGAAATTATGCAATTACAATAGCATTAAGAGACTGGAGAATAAACACACTGCACTGTTAAGAACACAACTCAAACGGTGGAAGCAAGTGCACAGTAGACAAACATTTTCTGTAAAGGGCCAGATAGCAACTCTGTCATTACAGCACGGGGACAGCCAAAGACAACATGCAAATGACAGAGCGTGGTTGTGTTCTGCCAACACGTGACCTACAACAACAGGCTGCAGTGTGGACGTGACCCGTGAGCTGCGCCAGTCTGCCAGGTTCAGGGCGTCAGGGGCCTGAGCCCCTGCCACTACGCGGCAGTGATGGAAGCCGTTGATGAACTCAGCCAGCTAACTGGGAACTGTGCAGAAAACTTGGGCTACAAGAACACCTCCCATGTATCGTGCATGCACCAAGTGCTAGGAAGTGCAATAAGGAGTTTCATTACGTTCTCTCTAATCCTCACTTCAATCTGATAAGGGGGGCAGGATACCCCCATTTTCCAGAAAGCTGACACAGCCAAGAACGGGCAGCACCAGGATCAAAACCCAGGTCTTGCTGGCTCCAACCCGCCCGCCTTGCAAGCCACCGGACAGCAGTGAGATGCAAGATAGCCCTCCTGTTAATAATAAATGAAATTGAAGCACACGATTTCTTGTATCACTGGTGAAGCCGTTACATATGCCAGATTGGACTGGAAGTATTACGGTGAGAAAAGTTTCCTTCTGATCTTAAAATAGACCTTGTTCCAGAAGTTTATCCAGGTTTTAGCAAAGAGACATCTCACCCTCAGGTTCTTCCCAGGTAAAGCTGCTAAGGTCTCAAACTTTAGAACGTTGTTAACTAACGGGAAGGAAAAAGTCAAAGTGCCATCAACAGTCTTGAAGGCTTTGAGAGTCTTTCAAAATTTATCTAAATTAACACAGACCATTGTTATAGCCATACTCCCCATCCACACCCTGACCCCCTGTGCTTCACTCACACAACTGCTCTGCCCTCCCCGAAGCATGACGGACCACACTGATCTGGCATAACACTCTTTCCAGAACTTTCTTGACCAGGACTCCCAATCCTTATCAAAACTCCAGGCACCCTTTCCAGTTCACAGGAGCTGGCATGAGACAATAAAGACTTGTGCCATCAAATCTTCAACACTTGCCTCAACAGCTCCCCACTTTCCCCTCTGCTGTTCCCAAAAAGGGATTATCAGTTACTTCTCTTCTCGTCAGTGCCAATGTTGGCTGTGTCTTAGTTTACTGAGCACATCTCTTCTTGTTTGAGCAAGCCAGTAGATTCATTCTAGGTTTATAACTTATCTACATGTGTGTTCCTTTTATAACAAAATCTACATCTCGAAATCTTCCTTAGCACAAACAAATATGCTTCTAAAAGGAAGTGTCCAAAATATCTCTGAATGGAGAAACTACGACTATTTACAATTCACGTTCGGTCCAATGACTTTGGAAGGAAATTTATCTGCCACTTATGCTACAAGCTACTCCAGAAACATTCTGTTAACGTCTGACGAAAAGGGAGCCACGTTGAAACATACATATGCCACATAATTTGTGATTCCTGCCTACAGGAATAGATATGCTCTAAGCAGTAGACACTAGTAATTTCCAGAAAAATAGAAACTCTCTTACAATCTCCTCCCCTTATCTGAAAATGGAGTTTATAGGTATAGTTTTTATAGCATAATATGAAGATGCTCCACTGATAGATAGGTTTGTTTTCTCTTCCAGAAAGAAAGGCATTTACCTACATTTCAACTAAAACACCACCGTGAGAGGTCCCTGCCTGAGTCACAGAGCACTGTTTGTGCACAGCTTCCTGTTCTGTTTACAGCTGGCAAGGAGGCCACATTCACCCTGGGATGATTATGTGACGCTCCCTGGGCACTGCCACACGTGTGTGGGTACCCAACTCCAGAGCACCAGTCTCCACCCTTGAGAAGCAGCAACCCTACATAAGTCAGTTACCAGGGAGAGGGGACATTTGGGGGTTCGAGTCTTTCCCTAACCTCTTCCACATCAGACACTCAAAATGGCAGTCCTCTCTTCTAAGGCAAAGAATTCAGAGTGTGGCCATTCCTCCCCCAATACTGCTAAACATCCTTAATAGAACTTGGTGGACTTTACCCAGTGGGTGACAATCATACCCAGGGCAGGCCAACCCCACGCAAATTTGGCTGAAGTAGGGAAGAGAGCTTGGCCTGGCTCGGAAGGCTCATAGGAGCCTCCTTCCAAGACCGTTACTTCATCTGTATCCCTAATGAGGGGATTAGCTCGTCCCTATGAAGCACGGTCACACACCTGTCCTCTTGACCACCACCTCACTTGTGCTTTCTTCCAGGGACGTCCGGGACACTCTCTACCCCCACTGTTTCCCAACTTCTGCACCAGAACACTTTGTGACCTAGACGTCCTGCCACGTGTTGCTATGTACAGGTTTTGCCAACGTGGGACTCAGGAGATGGCAGGCCGTGCGGGCGAGAGAAGGCAGTTCCCTGTGTGAAGGTCCAAGGGGAGTATGGGGATTTGAGAGACAGTGAAGGAGCGAGGGGAGGAGAGAAAATGAGGAAAAGCACAGGCAAGGGCAGATCAGGGGTAGACCCGTAGTGCCAGACTTCCTCTCACTCGCAGAAGACACTGAATGAAGGAACATTACGCTGGCCAACGAGCCAGAAGCCAAGAAGTCCCCAGGAGGCCATTTTTATTTTCCCATTCAGGGTTTACAGGTGGTTTCACAAGAACCGCTGGGAAAAAGAAGAGAAACAGTTTTAACTCACTTCTGCCTGGAGGTCTCTCCTCTGGAGCTTAGGACGCCTCCTATTAGCCATTCTTACTGGGTTGCCAAGCGGCCCAACAGCCCCAGACACAAGCTGAAATCCCTGAATTTTAGTTGAAAGAGAAGTCTGCTGAAGAAAATGACTGATTTTCAAAGCGACCTTTCTTTCAGCACTGCCAGCTGATGCCCTATTTTCTCAAACACAAAGCTGAGGCATCGTGTTCCTGTCTCCCTGTCTCCATCCCTTGACGAGCCTCTTCTAGAACTGAATAGCTTTTTGTCTCCTGGTCCAAGTTAAGAACGAGGCAGATGGAACTCTTAATTTCCGGTTTCTTCATATATGTGTGTATCATTAATTTGTGTCTGGCAGAGGCCACCCTCTTGGTAACTACTGTGCCTCACCACCCCCCCCTCACGAAAGATTTGAGGTTATTGATAGAAGTACACAGAAAACAAGAGATGCCCTTGGACAATATGATGCACCTTCATCCAGGAGATGCGACCCCACACAGCCTGGAGTCAGAGACAAAGACAGCCTTGGGGCTCGCTCAGCTGGATGCCTTAATGCACAGCCTATGTGGCCATGGGGCAGGAGGGGGTGGGCTACGAGACCTGATGAGAAAGAAAATCAGAAATCCCAGGGGGAGGGGACATGTGTTCCAGAGGGTTCCGATAACTTGTTAGAGATGAGCTGTAATTTTACCTCCAAATGGCTAAATCAGAGATGGAAATACGATCGTTTGCAAGATCACAAGTGCTCACAAGCTTAAAAACAAACCACCTGGACAAAAGACACGTGCATGTCCTGAACCTGAACTTCCTCTTGTAGATACTCAGCTCAGTGAAAGATGTGTTGCGCAGACCTCCTCGCTTCCCCCAAAAGAGGTAAATACTCTCACTCGGCACATGCTCACTTGGGTTAAAGCAATCCTGGGAAGGGTCAAAACACTGCGAATCAAACACACAACCCTCACGGCCCTATTCCAAACAGAAAGAACACACAGACCATCTAGACCTGACCAGCTAGGATTGCAGTGGGCAATTCTGCAACCATCCCGGGCCAAGCCACCACCTAGACAGAGCGGATGGCCTGCACATGTTGTGAATCCTTCATATAGGTCATGACGGGCGATCTGATAGTCACAAGGATGGGACCACAGACAGCTAAAGTGTTTTCAGTAGAGAGTGACCTATTTCATACTGCTCAAGGCAGTGTTTAACTTATGTATTACTGCTATTAACTACTTTCTGAGGACTTACAAAGGAGCCATTCGCTAAACTAAATATTTAGTGTGGGTTACCATATTTGATCTATAAAACAAACCTATAAAATAAGCATTATTATCCCCATTTTACTGATAAAGTAAGAGGTTAAGAAACTTGCCCAAGGTCACCAAGCTAGTAAATGGTGAGCCTGGGACCAGTAGCCAGGATTGAAAAAAGTTTTGCATAATTCCAAGACCATGCCTATAGTCACTCTACAGACTGGTTAAAATAGTTGAGTGCTTATGCCTAAAGATATGAGCTTCAGCTGATTGGAAAGCTATTCTATACAAGTAAGTATATTCATCAAGAAACAAGACCACTGGACTCCTCTGTTAGGAAGAAATGTCACTGGTTTGTGATTCTGTTAAGGGGCCAGATAAACAGCTTCACCATAGATATCTTCTCAAATGAGAAATGATACATATTTCATAAATATTAAGTAAACATTTTTTTTCTTTTTACAAGTTTTAAAATAAAGCCCCCAAATTCTTTGACTTTCTTCCCAAGAAGTGAGGTCCACTTCCTCTCTCTTGAACTCTAGATTCCTTGGTTGTTTGACCAACAGGGCATGGTGGAAATGTTTCTGGGTCCAGTCCTCAGGAAACTGGCAGCTCGTATTTCACACACTTTGATCAAACAATCCCCAAATTAGAAAAAAATTAAGTGGTATACATCACTGTTTTCATGACAAAATAACGTTCAATATACTATTGAACGTTATAATAGGTATGGAAAAATCCAAAGATGAGAATATTTTGCAGGCATTAAAAAATGCTTCCCAAGTGTTTATATGCCACTGGGGAAATGCCCATGGAGGGGGAAGAAAAACAGTATACAAAATTGCACATTATCTTATACGATTACCATAACTATGCCAAGAAAATCCGTCCAAAGTGCTACAAAATAAAACCTAACAGGATTTTTTAGAGTCATAAGACAACAGACGATCCTTTCATCTTCTTATTTACTTTTCCCCATGCTATTTTTATTTCCCCACAGGAAAAGTTATAACATTTGCACCCAACACACTTCCTTGGGACCCAGACGTACACAGTGAAGAGACGCAGGAAGACAATTGAATGGCTCTTGCCACAGATCTGCTCATGAGGGGACAGAAGGCTGGGAGTAAGCAAAGCTGACACAATGGGCTCCTCCTCTGTCAGGAGAGCCCTGGGACACATCTCTCCACGCCCCAGCACGCAGCAGCTGGGCCAGCATCTGAAGCCAGGGACCTTGATCACATTTGGGGGATGGCAAAGAATGTCCCCCCGTGTTTGTAAAATAGAAATCAGCTTTCACAGGAGCTTGATTAGCAAAAGCTTTGGTGGTCAGGGCGGGGGGGCGGGGGGGGGATGCTTCAAAGTTTGGAGAAGGGTGCTGCCCGTTAACGGGCGATCAAGAGATCTCACACACAACCAACCCACGTTGCAACAAGGACAGACTGCGTTGTTCCCCATGTTCTTAATCAGTTTCAAATATTAGCCCAGCTGGGTCAAAGCAGGATTTCACAAGTGGTAAACATTTTCTATGCCTGAGAGAGATTTTCCATGACTGTGTTGGAGGATGGAAGAGAACTGAATCACTAATTCCTTCAACAAACCTTTACTGAACGCCTCATATTCCCCGGGGAATATAAACGAGGGGGAAATAGCACGGTTAGAACTCAACACTAACTCTTACATCAGCCCCCAATCACTTTGTGTGCTGGTGTCGACCCGCTCCAGCTTGCGAGAACCAATTTTGGGCATCTTTTCCCAATTCCACTTTTGGTGACCTCAGGTGGGTGGCCTCACAAGGGATCAACAAATGCTTAAAGATCAGAGCTTCCCCTCCCCCCCCCCCCCCCCCCCCAAGAGCCGGATGTTAAACATCAACCAGCACGGCATTCCCAGCAAGGCTCAATGAGGGGCTCTTTCATACTTGTCTCACTCACTTCCCGCTACTCTCTCCTTCGTCCGTGTGTGCCAACCATATTGCCCTTTCTGAACATCAAGCCCACCCAGTGCCTCACCACCATCTAAATATCTGTGTCTAACTTCACAGGCTCAGTCCGCTGCTTGCCTTCAAACAGCAACGCCTTCGCTTAACTGCTGTGCGAACCAGTCCAGCACAAGGCAGCATGATCTGGGAGCAATCGAAATTGCTATTACACAGTTACGGTTTTAGAGGCTCAGTGGCCTTCTTCAATCAAATTTTTAAGGCTTTATTATGTCATATGATGAGGCAAATAACAATGCTTCAGAGAGTCCCCTGTGAGCAGCCAGTATTTTGTTTCCTAATCACTAAAAATGCACATTGTCCTTTTGATGACATTCCACTTACTGGGTAAGGATTAGGTCTGGGTAAAACATAAGCAGATGCTTCTGGACAATCTAAAGACAACTGCTGCCTGGGATCTTCAAGGGGCCGTCCTATCAGTGAGCTTTCCTTGTCCCATGGTTAGCAAGATACTAGTCACCCTTCTTTACCATGGATTTACGAGCTACTTGTGCAAGTAAAATGATGCTGGAGCCTGTCACACACTCAGAGCCCACCCCACTGGGTCAGACTCTGTCTGAAGTTGCTCTCTTCTGGGGCGCCTGGGTGGCTCAGTCAGTTACGTGTCCAAGTTTGGCTTAGGTCATGATTTCACCGTTCGGAGTCTGAACCCCGCCATCAGGCTCTCTCTCCTGTCCGTGTAAGCCCGCTTCGGATCGTTGTCCCCCTCACCCCCTCTCTGCCCCTGCCCCGCTCGTGTGCGCACACTCTCTTTCTCAAAAATAAACATACATACATAAATAAAGTTGCCCTCTTTCTGTGGAAGGTAGAGCCCCTAAGTCCCAGCACCTGGGACAGGGCTCTAGCATCACGCAGGGGACCTGAGGGTGACCACAAACTACCTTCATAAATAGTGCTGTCTTTAACCTCCAATAGATCAACCTGTATCCTTGGATTTTCTTGATGTCTGATTTGTACTGATTTCTGAAATACCGATCTGGCTAATTCCCAACTTATGAAGCTGTGATGTTCCAAACGTTAGCATTTTTTACATGTCAGAATCCATGCTTCATGAGAAGTTATACATGGCTCTGAGGTTCTCAGGCCAATTCACAAAAGCGTTATTACCTGATAACGTCGCTGAAGAACACAGGTGGCCCCGTATCCCAATCCCCTTGTTCCAAACCCCTTAATGAATCCTCACCTCTCTAAATAACATCCAGCCTCCTGCCTGACCCAACCTCAGCCTCTTTCCTATGCACTGGCCCCCATCCCTGCACCCTGTTCCTCGCAGGCATCACTGTGCTTCCCTCTCGGGGTCAGTGCTTGTGCTGGGTCTGCCTCCCGGACTGCGCTCTCCCCACACCCCACGTGACAGGCTCCTTCAAATCTCAGCTCAAGGACACCCCCTTGGAGAGGCTTTCATAAGTGCTCTTTTCCTATCACACACACCAAGCATTCCCCCACATTACTGCTAAGACAATTTTTAGCCCTTAGTATCTAAAATACTCTTTCCTGTGGTGCCTGGGGGGCTCAGTCGGTTAAGTGTCTGACTCTCGATTTCGGCTCAGGTCATGATCTCATGGTTTCGTGGGTTCGAGCCCTGCGTCGGGCTCCGCCTCACAGAGCCTGCTTGGGATTCTCTGTCTCCCTCTTTCTCTGCCCCTCCTCCCCTGCTCATGCTCTGTCTCTCTCAAAATAAATAAATTTAAATAAATATATATATATATATATATATTCTTTCCTTATTTGTTTTAACTTGTTTAGTGTCTGTCTCCCCCATTCAGACAGTATGTCCTGTGAAAGCGGGGGCCTAACTCATCACCCTGTCACCTGGCACAGGAAGTGGCCTCGATGCAGCACTTAGACACATACAGAGTGACCCACGGATCTCCTGTGGGAAGTGCTCCTATGATAAGGCACGTTTAGTGCTCAGTCTTGGTAGCCTAGGGTCCATCCCCCTTCCTGGCAGCTGGAATAGGACATGTGTCACCTACCTAAGCCTCCCCTCTCCCCATTGCTAAAGACACCTGAGGGGCTACGCTGCTGCCTCCACGATGGAGACCAAAATGAGGTGGGGCAGGAAACCGTGGAGGGCCAGGCCTCTGGCCAGACTGTAATTTTCCTCACATTTCTTGATCCTGTTTCCCTGGTTACCACCCCCACGTTTTTTCCTTCTCCTCTGGCACCAAGTGCTTCCTGCCTGGGTGTCTGCCTTCCTTACCCTGCTTCGGGATGGCACCTTTCACACCCTCTCCCCTCATCTCCTGACCTTGACACTGGCATGGAGGGTCTGTGGAAGCTCTCACCACGAGCGTCTATTTTTGGGAACGAGATAAACAGCAAGGAGGAGGAGGGTCTCTCCTCTGCCCCTTCCCCTCCCAGGCACGTGTGCTCACGTTCGTCCATTTGGTGAAACAAGATGGTACCCTGGAGCCCGTGGACCCTCCGTGCAGACGGCGGTCGGGCCCGGTGTGCCTGGAGCTCCGCAGCGTTTGGTTTCCACCGATTTCCAAGACTAAATGCAGATTTAGCTCACTGCCTGTTACAAACACTGCCTGTTACAATTCGGGTCGCCAAATTGCAAAATGGGACGAAAGTAACACGAAAAGAGCCTGACTGTGAGATTCAACCAGAACCAGCTGAACGTGAACCCTGAGAACACGTTTTGTCAGCAGCCACAAGCTGTAACAGTTATTTCTCTTTCAGACGTGGCACCAGAGGGAGTTAGCCAACGGCATCCAATCTCAAATACAGCGAGAGCAAAATTCCCCCTCAAGTGTAATATTTTATTTCTGGCCTAGCTCTAAAATTTCCCCTGGCCTGGGTGCCCTTTCTCACTTTCTGCACAGATAGAGGGAAAAAAGAATGTATGAGGCAAAACAAAGTATTTTATATAGAAAACCATTAACTGTTAAGAGCTGACATTTATCTTATCAAAATAAAAAAATTGGGTGGGGGTCCGGCACTTCAAAGGAGTGAGAAGGAGTTTCCCATTTTCAGAAAATATATTATTAGTCCTTGGTAATAGTCCTAAGAACCATTAATAGATACTTGTATGTTGTATATACTTAAGAGTCGTCTTCTCGCCTGTTTATCCTTTGTAAAAAGCAAAAGATCTTGTTTGTTTACGTCTAAAACAGTTCATTCCAAATATGTATAATTACCAATAATTATTTACTACTTAATTTAATTGTCATAATGTTACATTTCATTAAAGGCACCTTTCCTACATTTCTGCCAAATCTCTCCCTTTAGTTTCTGAGATGATCAGGCTGCCTAAATTTTTGCTGCAGGTGTTAAAATGCTTTATAAATACATTTCATCCAACAAATATTTATTAAAAACGCCTCTCCCATGCAAAATTCTATGCAGGGGGCTGGGAGGAATGCCATGATGCAAAGAGAAAAAGACAACGTTCTGATTTCACAAGTGTTGAAATGACATGGCGGGGGACACAGTATCAATAGATCAACCCATCATCTCAAACCGAAATTGGCATTCACACTTCTCTGAAAATGTTTTCTTAACTAGTTAGTCCATGGGCTGCATCTAGGCACTTTCATAAATGTCATCTTTAGGTACTCGATTTAACGTCTCATTTTATGTGGAAAGTTGTTTCATTATTAAATTAAATGTCAACTGAATGTCCCCTTTAATGTACTGGAAAAGAATGTGGAAGAAAATAAAGACTAGAAAACTAAACAGAAGCTTTTAAGGACAGGACTACACCTACACACACACACACACACACACACACACACACACACACACACCTTATAGCCATGGCTGAAAAGGGATGGGTATTTTGTTTTCTTTTGGGGGGGGGGGGAAGTATAGATGACACACAATGTCACATTAGTTTCAGGTGTACAACACAGTGATGGGACAAGTGTGCACATTATGCTGCACCCCCCACAAGTGTAGCCACCACCTGTCTCCACACAACACTGTTACAACACCACTGACTATTCCCTATGCTGTGCCTTTAAGGGATGCTTATCTTTAGTAGGAGGACAAAAACATATTTTGGCATTCCTGTTCCTAAAGAGTTAGCAGTTTCCACTTTTTCTGACAATAATAAGACTGTCATTTAACTCCTTTCTGTTTTTAACAGCTTTCTTTCTCCTTCCTATCTGAATCTCAATGACCCTACTTAGCATTCCAGTGAAACCGATCCATACAAAGTTTATGAACACAGCCACGGGGCTAGAAATGGAGACTTTCACTGTGGGCACACGTCAGGCCCATATTAGCAGGAATAACTGCCTGCTTCTCTTCCTGGCTCTCCCCCTTCTTAGAGCTCAATGTTAATAAAAACACCGATACAATTAATGTACTGCATGGGGGGGGGGGGGGGAGCGGGGGGACTGATCACATTTCCAAAGATAAGAACTATAGCAAAAAAGGAAGTATCACCATGTCATAATTGGTATATTGGTCTAATTTTTAACCTTTAGAAGTGTTCAAACAGTTTACAAAATGTTCACTAGCTTAGATTTCCAACAACCATGATCTAAAGTTAAAGATCATCAAAAAATTCAAGTGGATTCTACATGGTGTAGGGGGAAACATTTTGTAAACTTTCAGGCCATGCTTTCCTCATTTAAGAAAAACACTTATTCACCGATGTTTCTAGTGTATGTTCAGTTAATTTTAGGTCTCTCTCTTCAGTTTCCTGGAATTGAGGGGTGGCACTCCTCATCTTTTTTTTTGTTTGTTTTAAACTACTTTGAAATGAATGATAATGCCTTTTAAAAAGATAACTAGCAAATAAAAAAGACTCAAGAAAAAGTAAATATATATCGCAATTACCTTTGGCCTGGTCCAAAGTCGTCACCTTCAGGCATTTCTGCCCTATATAAAAATAATGGCCGAGTGGACACGTCTGTAGCCTTGTGTGCTACAATGGCTTCTTCTCCACTCAACAGCAAGTGTCCCGGGGGAAGATCCCCAGCCTTCAAGTTCTTTCCCTTTTGAAAAAAAAAAAAAAAGGGCTCCTCCCTTCTTCAGAAAGTAGGTGTTTACAAACGTCCAAAGCACCTGCCTGCCTTGAATGAAGCTAGGAGCCGGGTTATTATGACTGTCCCCTTCTAAAAATAAATAGGTCACCTCTTACTCCCAGTACCGTGACAGGCAGCTGGGAGCAAGCATTTTCTCTCCAGTGGTGTGAGAAGGTGTCACCGCCCAGCTATTAACCTTTATTGGGATGACTTCACCTAGACCTGCCCACCCTTTTTCTTTCCTATTTCTTGTTTTCTTTTCCTGGCATGACGAGGCACCCACTGAAGGGTGGCATGGCCATGGGGAGCCTAAAACTTCAGCCTGGGCCATCATATCTCCGACTCAGAGGAGGAGGCTGGGGGCAGAGAGTGAGATGGGCTGGACGTGCCAGAGGTGAGAGCCTTGTTTGTTCTGAGAATGCTCAGCCACTCAGCAAGAGGTCGTTTACTCCAAAGGGGAAAAAAAAGAGAGAGAGAGAGAAACACACCAAGAACAATTGTGTTTTGAGGGACACTGTTTTGCAAGAAAATCTTCCTTTGGGTCATCTCGATTTCTCAACCCAGAATGCGTATGGACACAAATGAGCCCGTGTGTTCTTTTGGGCAACAGGGCTCCTCCCACAGATTCCCCTCTGTCATCAGAGAGCAAGCAGCCTGACATTGGCACACGGCTGGGCCGCGTGCCCAAGATATTTTTATAGCTTGGCTCATCATAACATACGTGTAATCAATCACCAAGTACCCTCATTTGCTGCAGCTTCTATGAGCAGGACAAAAATCACTTCAATTTTTCCTGCTTCTAAAGAGGCTAGAAGGTTGCACCTAGGTGGTCAAACGGTACAAACTTCCAGTTATAAAATAAGTAAGTCCTGGGGGGTATAATGTACAGCATGGTGATGACAGAGTATAACACTGTATCGTGTATTTGAAAGGTGCTGAGAAAACGGATCTTAAAAGTGCTCATCACAAGAAAAAAAAATTGTAACTGTGTGTGTGGATGTTAACTCGACATCATGTTGATCACTTCTCAGTACATATGAATATCAAATCACTATGTTGTGCACCTGAAATGCACATGTTATATGTCAATTATATCTCAATTTAAAAAAGAAAGTATAGCTCCTTCTTCATTTAAAAAAAAAAAAGGCTAAGAAAAATATTACCGAGATTCTTTTAGGAATATACCCTAAAAGCTTTGCATAAAAAGTTGAGATCATTTTTTTTTTCCTGATTAGGAACATTAGGTAAAGTAGTAAGCAGGATCTAATTATGAAGAGACAATATACTTTTCGGGTGCCTGGGTGGCTTGGTTGGTTAAGCGTCTGACACTTGATTTCAGCTTAAGTCACGATCTCGTGATTTTTGAGATCGAGCCCCATGTCAGGCTCTGCACTGAACATGGAGGCTGCTTAAGATTCTCTCTCCTCCCTCTCTCTCTCTCTCTCTCTCTCTCTCTCTCTCTCTCTCTCTCTCTCCCCACAACGTGCTCTCTCTCTCTCTCTCTCTCAAAACAAATAGAAACAGGGATGCCTGGGTGGCTCAGTCGGTTAAGCGTCTGACTTCGCCTTAGGTCATGGTCTCACAGTTAGTGGGTTCGAGCCCCATGTCGGGCTCTGTGCTGACAGCTCGGAGCCTGGAGCCTGCTTCGGATTCTGTGTCTCCCTCTCTCTCTGCCCCTCCCCTACTTGTTCTCTCTCTCTCTCTTTCAAAAAATAAATGTTAAAAAATAAAGAAAGAAAACGCTTTACTTTTAAAAACGTGTGTGTTCCACGGGGCACCTGAGTGGCTCAGTGGTTAAGTGTCCACCTTCGGCTCAGGTCATGATCTCAGGTTCGTGAGTTCAAGCCCCGTGTCGGGCTCTGTGCAGACAGCCTGGAGCCTGCTTCAGATTCTGTGTCTGCCTCTCTTTCTGCTCTACCCCACTCATGCTGTCTCTCTCTCTCAAAAAATAAACATTAAAAAAAAATTTTAGATGTGTATGTCCCATTGTTACTACATAGTAATTTATCTACATTTAATGTATATTTAACATTTACGTGTGTCGAAGTGATTTCTAGAGCATTAAAGAACTGAAGAGTTGAAGCAGATAACATATTAATCTGCTTTCTTTGGGATAGTGTCAGCTGTTTTGTGACACACGCATGTCACAAATTCTGACAATTTCTTTAATACCTCACACAAGATTGAAAGCTCCAGACTTCAAAGTCTGAGGTTAAGTCAGTGCAGATACTCAAACACATAACTCAAACACTTTTGACCTTGAAAGAAAACAGTCATAGCAGAGTTCTGAAAATCAGGTTTTGCAAATGCCTCTCAGACCCAAAGCAGGGTGCTGTATTGTTAGAAAAGTTGCAACACTGCAAACATTATCAGTGAGAATATTTCAGCACTGTTTCTAAAGTTTGTTTATTTATTTTGAGAGAGAGCACACGCAGCGTGGATGTATGTACATAAGCGGGGAGGGGGTAAGGGGCAGAGAAACAGGGAGAGAGAGAATCCCAAGCAGGCTCCGTACTGTCAGCATGGAGCCCAACATGGGCCTCAACCTCGCCGTCTTCAAGATCATGACCTGAGCCAAAACCAGTGTCAGAGGCTGAACCAACTGAGCCACCCAGGTTCCCACTCAGCACTCGACACTTATCAACGCCAAAAAGCTAATTCTACGATCTAACTCTCAATTTTAACAATTCTATCCCATTAGTTTTAACTCTTGTTCCCCTAAACTCCCAGTTTACTATTTTTTGAATATCTGAGTGCATGGGCACCTGGGTTGCTCAGTCAGTTGAGCATATGACTTCAGCTCACGTCGTGATCTCACAGTTTGTTAAGTTCGAGCCCCGCATCTCAAGCCCTGCATCTGGCTCGCTGCAGCCAACACAGAGCCTGCTTCAGATCCTCTGTCTCCCTCTTTCTCTGCTCCTCCCGTTTGCTCATGTGGGCTCTCGCTCTCTCTCTCTCAAAAATAAAATAGGGGTGCCTGGGTGGCTCAGTCGGTTAAGCATCCGACTTCAGCTCAGGTCACGATCTCGCGGTCCATGAGTTCGAGCCCCGCATTAGGCTCTGGGCTGATGGCTCAGAGCCTGGAGCCTGCTTCTGATTCTGTGTCTCCCTCTCTCTCTCCCCCTCCCCCATTCATGCTCTGTCTCTCTCTATCTCAAAAATAAATAAACATTAAAAAAAAATTTTTTTAAATAAAAAAAAAATAAAATAAACATTTGAACTTTTGAGTATAGCTGTCGTCAAACTTAGTTGGTTAGTTACTACAGAACTAAATATATTCCTGAAATGTGCTTCTCAGTTCAAAGGACACCTGATTAGTGTCCCAACAGATGACTTACTACTAATATGAAATATTTATTAAAATACTTCCTTTAAGTACTCCTTCATGCATTTTTAAATTACTTGCTCCAACAATGGATCCTCCTTTAGGTATTAATGTGTGAGCTTCTGAAATTCACAAGGATGGGGGGGGGGGGAGCAGGGACAACACGGTAACAGAAACCAGAGTGTAGCTACATCACTGACACAGCGGGTGGCTTCCTAACGTCAGTGACACCTTCAGCCCTGTGGGGGGCTGGGGTTGCAAGGGTCTCCTCGGCACTGCTGACCTGCAATTCACTGGGCATCCTGGACGAAAGGACTCGCAGCATACAGACGTGGGAGAAACCCTGAGGGCCCCAGAAGCCATCCAACATTTTGGGTGCTGAAGAAAAGGGGCCCGGCAAAGTCAGGTGACCCACCGTCGACCAATCAGGAGAGACCCGAGTGCAGAGTATTCTTTTCACTTCTCCAGCTGAACAGACAGCAGAAGCCACGCATTCTGGCGAAAGCTCGTGTGCCACACACTTCCACAGTTCAAGTTGTCTTGCATCCATACTCTTCCAAAATCTGTCTACATTCGGTTTCAGTAGTATATGTTAAACAAGCATTTTTATTTCCTTTGCAGTTCAGTCGTATAGGATGACCTAAGGAAATCGCTGCCATATCAAAGCTAATTGTCCACTTTTCTTGATGTTGCTTTTTCTCTTCACATAATCATTGGTCTGACTTTTTTCTTCCCACTCTTCTATAGCAGCATTCACTAAGGCTCTGGAACTTTCTATCAGAGACAATAGGAGGGATCCTCCCTCTCTTGGAGGTTACAGGGCAATATTATCACGAATGGCCAAGTGCTGGGTACCGGTGCAGGAGGGGGGAGTCACTGGTGCACAGAAAATTACTAAGATAGGGAGGGTGATTCTTTGCCAAGCCGACCTGATGGCATTCTTGCTGAAGGGAGGCCAAGGTGGTCAGATATTACCCGGGGAGTTGGGAGATGAGGAATTTGGTCAGAGACTGAGGACGATCAGATGTCAAGGGTGAGGGGTTCCCGCTAAACGGACCTGACAGGACTCCTGCTAAAACTGGGTTCTTGAGGGGGTGCCTGGCTAGCTCAGTTGGAGGAGGAAGCAACGCTTGATCTTGGGGTCGTGAGTTTCAGCCCCTTGTTGGGTGTAGAGATTACTTAAATAAATAAAAACGTAAAAACAAGCAAGCAAACTGGGTTCTTGAGAACATACCCAAGGATATAGCCTAGATACAAAAGAGCTCAGAGGAGGCTGACCAAAGAGTCTTTGTCACCTCCTAAGAACAGGCACATTCTTATTTCTTCTATCACCGTTCAGTGCTATAGAACCGTATGGACCCTAGAGATGCACCGTCCAATATGGCAGCCACCCAGCACAGGAACTGTGGCTAGTGCAGGCTTTCAAGACACAGAAAAAAAAAGAATGTAAAATATCTCATTATTAATTTTCATATTGACTACATGTCGTGATGATACTTGGGGTGTATCAATCAAGTAAAATATATTATTAAAATTACTTTCACTTGTTTTTTATTTTTTGCTGCGGCTACTAGAAATTTTAAATGTTATACGTCACGTGTATTGCATTTCTAGTGCTCTGTACAGCTTTAGAACTTTAATTCTCTATTTCTCTTGCCAAAATGGGTTTAAGTTAGAAATAAAACAAAAGTTACCGTGAGAGCAGACTGGCTAACACAATCTTACCAACTGCTTCAGGAACATTTCCAGAATCGCTTTTCATCAAAAGGGATAAGGGTAGAGATTTACAGAAGATCTATCAATAGGACAGTACTAAGAAGAGTCCATGGAGCATTTACTCCATCTGCCAGAATCTTCTCCATCCCTCCTTCCCCCCAGCCTCTGAAGACAAGGATAAGATCCCACAGGTAACTTCTTCAAGGCCAGGGTGCATCCCAAGGTCTTGATTCCCTCCCTTCTACTCTTCTCCAATTTGTGCCAAAATTATCCCATCTCCTTCTTGCCTTCAGGACCTTTCCAAATTCTACTGGCTCTTTCTCTCAGCCACAGATCTATCCAGGCCTCTTCCAGAAACCTTATCACTGAGCACACATCTCCCAGTTACTAACCTTTGTCTTCTGTTCTTCAAGCCAAAGGTCCTAACCAATGGCCCGTGATCAAGTCACTCCTCACCAATTACAACCTACCTCCTGCCCCCACCATGACTCCGGTACTGCTCTTCAAATGCAGCTGATACTGTTCATCCCATCTGACTTGACCTCCTGGGGGCCCTTCACTGCAGCCCGCTTCCCTCTGTCCTGGCACTGTCCCCATGCTTGGCTCAAAGACTCCACTTCCTGTGCTCAGCTCCAGCTTGTCTCAACATTCCTTCTTGGTCTCTCTAGGCGCCCTTCTTCTAACTGGCTCTTCAGCGCTGGTGATCACGAGGACAGGGCTTCCCCACCCTCGGCCACTCTAGCTCCTCAGGCCAGGGATGTGCCATGAACCTGCTCCCAGATGCTGCTGATGCTGCTGACGGGGGACCCACATTTGGAGAGCGCAGTCCCAGTGTTCTAACACCGGCCAAGTCCCCTCTCATGCTATATGATCTCCTTTAGGAAATCTCTCTCTTCCCAGCCTTTAGCAGTGAAATCCTGTGCTGCTGCTAAAAACGATGAGATTGTTATAAAAATCTCTCCATGGTACAGTTAGCTAAAAAAAAAAAAGAGAGAGGAGGGGCGCCTGGGTGGCGCAGTCGGTTAAGCGTCCGACTTCAGCTCAGGTCACGATCTCGCGGTCCGTGAGTTCGAGCCCCGCGTCAGGCTCTGGGCTGATGGCTGGGAGCCTGGAGCCTGTTTCCGATTCTGTGTCTCCCTCTCTCTCTGCCCCTCCCCCGTTCATGCTCTGTCTGTGTCCCAAAAATAAATAAAAAAAAAAAACGTTGAAAAAAAAAAAAGAGAGAGAGGAAAGAAAAGGTGTATAGTACCATTCATATAACAATATACATTTATATCCTGGTGAAAATATCTGGAAAGATATGTATGAAGATACAGAAAGGTAGATCTTCTTAGTTAAGAAGACAAGGAAGGGAGGGAGAGGAAGAAGAAAGGAAAGGCATTGTGAAGGATCTCTATGGAGGTGTTAATCATGGTTTTCTCCCCTGGCTGAAGTAAATAAGGAATATTTTCCATTTTATTCTTTTTGCCTGTCTGGGTTCTCCATTTTTCTGTAACAAATATATACAAATTGCTCTTGTAAGAAAAGAAATTGTTTTTATTTTTTATTTATTAATTTAAAAAAAAAAATTTTTTAACGTTTATTTATTTTTGAGACAGAGAGAGACAGAGCATGAACGGGGGAGGGTCAGAGAGAGGGAGACACAGAGTCCGAAACAGGCTCCAGGCTCTGAGCTGTCAGCACAGAGCCCGACGCGGGGCTCGAACCCACGGACCGCGAGATCATGACCTGAGCCGAAGTCGGCCGCTTAACCGACTGAGCCACCCAGGCGCCCCAAGAAATTGTTTTTAAAATACAAAAAAGAAAGATGACTTTTAAATGGAAGGGGAATTCTTCTGTAGCTTGCTATCATTAATGAAAAATATTCTTTAAAAATGTTTTTTAAGAAAAAAAAAGATCCCTGCTCTTTCACTTGGGAAACAGGGCCTTCAGAAGCACGTCCCCAGCAGAAATCTCAGGCTTCAGGATTCTCACTTAAGCCAGGCCAGTAACAGTCCCCCTCTTTGAGGAGCTGACTGTTTGGTAGCAGACATATATTGGTTGAAAGAATGAGGGAAAGAGAACCCAAGTGAGCGAGACTGCCCCGCACCCAGTGACTCAAAAGTGTAAGAATTGCCAGGGCACCAGGGTGGCGCTAGTCGGTTGAACGTCCGGCTTTGGCTCGGGTCATGATCTGGGGGTTTGTGGGTTCGAGCCGCGCATCGGGCTCTGTGCTGTCCCTGCAGAGCCTGCTTCGGACCCTCTGTCTCCCTCCTTCTGGGCCCTTCCCCCACTTGGCTCTCTCTCCCTCTCTCAAAAATAAATAAACATTTACCTAAATCAAAAAAAAAAAAAAAAAAAGCGTCAGAAGTCCCTTTGTCCGTCTTCCTCATCTCCCACCGAAGGCTCCCCGTGTTGCCAAGAGAGAATGTTTCCCAGGACAATTCAGAGTATGTATTATGTGCTTTGCAGAAGTGGAAAAGAGGTATGGGACTAGGATCAAAGCCAGTATATTTTTGGAATAAAGTAAAAGAGGAACATTTCCTTTAGATAAAACAAAAACAAAAACAAAAAGAAAAAACCAAGGGATCAGATGACCCTATATGTATGTGGTGTTAGTCACAGCACTCAGTAATCCGGTGAATAATCACAACACTCACCCTAACGAGAGGGTCGGTACCGTCTCTCTTGCTCTCCAGCTGGCGGAGTCACACAGAGACCTGTCCTTGGTGCCTTTCAGAGCAACGGACACTTTGTTTCCCCAAATGCTATGTTATGACAAACTTTAGTACAGAAAAGATACAACAACCAAAAAGAGTTACCCAGGTTTAAATGGGAGCCAGGGCACTGAAACATGGCCTCAATCCCACCCCCCTGCCCCCCAAACACAGCCCCTGAATCCAGTCCTTGGAAATCCAGAGTTCCTCCAGGTACTCCAGTGGAAAACCTACGACCTAGATCATCTGGATAGCCTGGAAGAGAAAGTGGAAACTTTTTTCCTTGGTCTCTTTTCAAAATAATGAGAACAGAATCAACCCAGTTACCCATTTTATCTTTTTCCTTTTTTTTAAGCTTAGCACATGGAGTGTTTTCTTCAAATTTCTTTTCATCCAAAAATAGCTGGTACTCTAAAACCATAGCACCCCTGAAGACATGGCACCCCTGAAGTCCCTGCCCTCCAGTTTTCTGGTTGACCTTCCTTCTTTTTCTGGAGGTATCCCTGTAGTCACCCTATTTCCCAGCCTAGGACAGTCCCCAGCTGCACCTCATGTCCTGGTATGATCAATAACGGACCCCTTCGTGCTCATCAATTTAGGCCACCAACTTGCAGGACCCAATACAGCACCATTTTCTTACCCCTATTTCGTGGAACTTCCATTGTATTAGGTTGTGCTAGAATGTCACATAATTTGTTAGGGTCTCAGTAGGGACCCCAACTGGACCCAACGTCGCCACAAACCCTCAGGCTGGCCAGCGGGTGACTCTCACACCCTTCCTGTCTGGTCCATGCCACACCTGCCATCTGACCCTGTCATGGGTTGAACTGTGCCCCACCCCCAAAGTGGTGTGATGAAATAAAGCTTCATGAAGGATGGCATGTGACGAAGGACGGCAACAGGGGAGAAGAGTCAGCAAATGGCCAGAGGGAAAGAGGGTCAAGGAATGGAAAGAAGACGGGGGTAGAAAGGCTACTAGGGAACAGACTCAAGAGCCTCCAAGAATCGTGTCCTGTGCCAGCTGTGTCCCTGTCACGTTGATCTCTGTGAGGGAACACTAATGTCCTAAATTTCTGACCAAATATGTTTCTTCTCAATAAAAGTTCATTATGCAGTTGACCCTTGAACAACATGGGTCCACTTATATATGAATTTTTTTCCAATCCATACAGTACAGGACTGTAAATGTATTTTCTCTTATGATTTCCTTAATAACATTTTCTTTTCTTTAGCACTTTATTGTAAGAATACAGCATATAACACATATACAAAATGTGTGTTAATTACCCCTTTATGGGCTCAGTAAGGCTTCTGGCCAACAGTATGCTATTAGTAAAGTTTTTGAGGAGTTAAAAGTTATATGTGGATTTTTTCAACTGTGTAGGGAGCTGGCACCCCTAACACTCTCATTGTTCTAGAGCCAACTGTTTCTTGGTAAGCTGGGATATACAGGAGTTGTCAACCACTGGGATCCACGAAGCGAAGCGTGAACATGGCAAGTAACCCTTTTGAGTAGTCAGTGGGATCACAACAGGAAGGGTCGGGGGTAAGGGATGATGGGGGAGAAGAGCAGGAAGTTGAAATGAACAGAGAGTAGGAGCGTAGCCTCAGGAAAAACACTGACAGAAGGAAGAAGCAGCAATCTGGCAATG
The DNA here is from genome assembly GCF_023721935.1 of Panthera uncia. Classification (NCBI taxonomy): domain Eukaryota; kingdom Metazoa; phylum Chordata; class Mammalia; order Carnivora; family Felidae; genus Panthera; species Panthera uncia. The sequence goes on along the minus strand of NW_026057577.1, from coordinate 139,244,396 downwards.
GCTTAAGGAAGACCAGGAAAAAAGACTGTGTGAAACAGGGAGGGTGCTGGGACCTCACGTGTCACATCACCCTATGGCACTGGCTTGTTTTTTGTTGCCTCCTGTGTTTCTTGAGACCCACTTTGTGGCACTAAACGTGGCCGCTACAAACTCTGGTTTGTGATCTCCTCTCAGAGGGCCTGTTGGTCACCTGTGACTGGTTTCTTTCCTACTTACTTCCTCACCCCTTCTCTCTTTAAAACAGTTGACATGCCTCTGGATCAAGCTAATTTCTTTCTCTCTTCCTCCCATCCATCCCCAAACTACCCTCCCCCTCCAAAAAAAAAAAAAAAGAGAAAGAAAAACTTATAAAACTCCAGGAGGAATATACCTACTGACAAAAATCAAAGTCGAATGTTATCATTGGTTCAAACGTCCCTCCGCAGAAGACACCTGTCCTGCGATGTCTTGCTCACTTGCTTCTTTAAAGCTCTCTTCTAAGTCTGCACGTGTATTTCGGGGGGTGAAGGTCCTCGACAGAGAATCTCTGGTTCCAAGAAACTTAGAACAAATAGCCACAGGAGAGAAAGAACTCTGGCAGGCCCCACTGCTCTTAGCAAACATCAGGAAATGGAAAATTTCTGGCCGCAAATTGCAGACACAGAGGTCTGTGTGGACGGTAAGGATCGGGGTGACTCTACAAGAGTGACACACAGCTCAAAACAAACTGCACCTCTTGAACTTTTTAAAAACATAACCAAAGACGGCCATCGTAACTTTCTGTTTAACTATGGCTTGCGTAAGACGTTTGTTATATGTTGATCGTCCTTATCATATTTTGCTTATGTCAGTGTCAAAAATTATTTTTCGTTCCTTAAATAGCACCTGATAAGATGCTTCCTGGCTATACATTCCCCCAGTATTTTGTGGAGAAGCCAAACAAAAATGAAGACTTTTCAGTTCAACAGTCCTACGATAGTTAATCATTATTTCCATATTACTTTTGAGGTTACAGGTTGGGTGACCAGAAAGTTTCCTAGTCCCTTTTCACGGTGTGCCATCTGGCCCTGTTGTGGCCTTGGCTGGGGGAGCTCCCCCTGCTGAGGCAGCCTGAGGATGAGAGATCTCCTCAGACACTGTGAGAACCTCTCCTCCAGGCAAGGGGGTATTTTTGAAGAGGAACCAACCCCTTTAGAAGCATTTGCAACAAGAAAAGCTGAACAGCTCGTGGTCTTGATAAGTGGGAAAGAGGAGGGCCTTAAGAGACCTCACAATTTCTGCTTGGAAGGGAAGGGCAAGTCCCTCCGGTAACCTAACGGGATGGCATCTCCCTATTGCCTCAACCACCGTCTGATAATAAACCTGATCTCTCGGAAATGTGGTTTGCCTCCTTTAGGCCGCTCAGGCTTCCAAATGATATGCTAACAGCAACTTTACGGTGTCCCATTAGTGACATCATGTCTATCAGGGTGTGAGTAAAACCCCTTTGGTGACTAGCAAAACAATGACCTTTAAAAAAAGAGAGAAATAAACCCAAATGTGAACCTTAAAGAGCCTTGGAAGGGAAACCGGATCCAGTGAGCCTCTCATGGTGTTCATCCCTGACTTCCTGTCTCCAGGAATTCCTATGAGAGGTTTCCTCCAGCATCCACAGCTTCTCTCCCATAAGCATACACAAATTTGTTTTAATACCTGTTAAATTTCGGAATGATTTTAGACTCATAGAAGAGTGGCAAAGATAGTACACAGAGCTCCAACACACCCCCCACCTAGTCTCCCTGGGTTAACATCTTTTATTAATATGGTACACTTGTCAAAAACTAAACCCAACACTGGTATATCACCATGACCTGAACCCCAGACTCATTTGTATTTCACCAGTTCCCACCCACACTCACTCTTTTTCTCTTCCAGGAGCCCGTCTGAGGCGCCATATTGTGTTTGGTCACCACAGAGTCTCAGTCTCCTCTGGTCTGAGACTTGCTCAGTCTTGCCTTGGTTTTATGACCTTCATGGCTTTGAGGAGTATCTTGTAGACATCAGGTATTCTGGAGAACGCCCCTCATTTTAGATTTGTCTGATGTTTTTCTCATGATTAGATGGAGATTGTGGCTTTTGGGGAAAAAGATCACGGAGATGAAGGGCCCTTCTCCTGACATCATGTCAGGGGTCCATGAGGTCCACATGACTTCTCCCTGCTGATGTTAACTTGCTCACTTGGATAAAGCCGTGTCTGCCAGGCTTCTCCACTGGAAGGTTATTGCTTTTCCCTTTCCATGCTACAGTCTTCAGGAAGCAAGACTGAGTGCAACTCACATTCAAGGGGCAGGCAGGGCTGCACAAAGACACAAAGCTCTGCCTCCTGAATGGGGCAGTGATGACTATACATACTATTTGAAATTCCTCTGCAAAGTAGATTTGTCTCCCTCCCTCATTCACTTATTTATTCAATCATTTGTATCAGTGAAGACACGTTACTGATGGCGATGCTCCAATTGTGCCAGCCACAAACTGGTTGCTGCCCACCTGCCCTTTCCGAGGACTCCTCGCCTCTTCAGAGACCTGCAGAGGCCACCTCGCTGCCCTCTTAGCCCTGCTCCCCTCGACCTACCCAACCTTGGCCCGCACTCTCCGGCTGAGCCCGGTGCTAACCACACTGCACCCCGTGTTCCCCAAGAGCCCCCAAGATTATCTTGCTTCCCTCCCACCCGGTGTCAGCACCAGCCAAGAGGCAATGCCAGGACCGGACCCAGCAGTCAGAGGTGGGCTGACCCAGGGCAACAGAAGCCTGTGCACCCATCTCCTTGGACATATGCAAGACAGGGCACTGGGCACGCTCCTTGGGGGAAGCAGTGTCCTTGGAGGTGAGCTGTGAGCATGTGTGAGCTACTCCCAAGGTGTTCTCAGGAAAGCCGTAACAACCTGCCGTTTTTTCCCTTACTCTGAAAACACTTCCAGGATTGAAACCAAGTTCAGGTTTCCTTTCCACGTGTGCCATTTGTCCTTACCTTTCATGTTTCTTTCCTATTTTGAGTATTAGAGGAAGTTCATGGTTTAAAAATGGAAACGAGACTTGGCTTCTTACCTGCACCTACTTTTAGCATCGAACCATGGCAACGCCACACACACAGTTCATCATAAATTTCCATAGTGGATTCGCACTGCCAGATGCTGCTTTCAATCTGCTTATTTATAACCAACATGAATTGTTTATATCAAAGTTGACTTAATGAGACAATGAAATCACAAGTCGTATCGAAAACTCTGGAGGGCATGACTCACTTAAGACTCCTCCTGATCTGGCTTCTGTGGCCATCACAAGCAGTCAAAATCTAAAACCACCTCGAGTCCGAAATAGAAGCACAGAGCAAGGGACACACCATGTCAGAGGCTGTAACTGAGGCCAGGAAGCACCAGCTGTGGATGGATGTGCAAGAGGGGACACTATGTGTACCTAGTCTCAGGATGATGAGTCCCCTTCTCTCCCCATGAGAGCGCAACTGTCCTCAAGTGAGATGGACTGGGAGTCTCACCAAAATGAGAAACAGCTGTTCCCAGGCTCTTCGCCATTTACAAACCCTGAGGGCAAAAGCGAGGCTCCTCCTGGGAGGGTTATTAACCAGGGTTCATTCCCAAGGAGGGACCTCAGAATCCACCATGGGGTAACCGTCATCCCTTTAAAACATACTTTGCTTTGTTTCACTTGAAACTAACCCTCAAAAAGAGGATATGGCCACATGCTTGTGCTCTAACTCAATCTGTCATGTACGAGGGCTGCAACTTGAATTTCTTTACCGTGAGTAGAAAAGAGCTCGGGGAAGAAGAATGGTGGAAATGACATCCATCAATGGGAAGCTTTTAGATGTCATGGGGGTTACTCAATAGAATTGGTAAAATAAAATAAAATAAAATAAAATAAAATAAAATAAAATAAAATAAAATAAAATAATTTACTGAAAAAGTAACATAGCAAGCAGTCACATGATAAAGACTGATGGGCAGATTGGTGGCTGCCAGAGGCAGGGGTTGGCGAGATTGGGTGAAAGTGGACAAGGGGCCCAAAAGTCCAGTTATAGGGTAAATAAGTTCTGGGGACACAACACACAGCCTGATGACTATAGTTAATAACATCATACATTTGCTAAGAGAGCAGGTCTTAGTAGATAAGAGAGTTCTCGTCCCACGGAAGAAAAATTTGTAACTGTATGAGGTGAAGAGTGTTCATTAAACTTATTGTGGTCATCATTTTGCAAAATTCCATACATCTACCCATTATGTTGTACCTTTTAAACTTACGCAGTGTCGTGTCAGTTATATCTCGATAAAACTGGGGGAAACAGATAAAACAGAGACCGATCAAAACAGTTGTTTACCGCTTGGTACAATTTCCAAGCGGTGACTGATTTTCCAAGTGACTGATTTTTTTTTTTTTAAAGAGCTCCATCACAACTAGGAGTGACGACAACCTGGAAAATGGGTTACTCTCAAAAAGTGGCCCTGGTTTCAACAGAATGGACGTGGAGGGAGACCTGGAAAAGGAGCGTTTTCAAGCTGACACATGACATAAACAAGACGTGAGTTTATGTTATCAACATAACTAAATTACCCAACAGTGATTTTAGAGTGACTGTAACCAGTATGAGTAGAAAACTGGGCCCTTTAAATTGATATGCCTGGAAGCCCATACATTCCAGGTGGCCAAAAGCTTTTCTTGGATCCTGGCAGCTAGGAGGGCATTGCATCCGAGGTCCCTCGGTGTTGGCGCATGCTGTGTTCCAAGTGGAATGGAAAATCATCGAAATAGTTAGCTCTGGCTAGGTGTGGAGACCAGGACCAGCTCATCATGATGGAGGAAGAAGAGGCCGGTAGGGATGAGAACCGGCACAGGTTCAAGGGGATGATGGGGGGGGGGGGGGGGGGGCGCTGTCTAGCACATATCCTGGAGCCAAACAGGTTTACTGATTGAATGCAGAGAATAAGGGACACAGTGAAAACAAGCAGAACTTCAATCTACTCACTTGTACACACAAACTTTTTTTTTTTTTTTTAATTTGGAGAGAGAGAGAATGAGTGAGTGGGGAAGAGGGGCAGAGGGAGAGAGAGAGAATCCCAAGCAGGCTCCGTGCTCAGCACAGAGCCCAACATGGGGCTTGATCCCATGACCCTGGGATGATGAAATCAAGAGTTGGATGCTCAACCGACTGAGCCACCGGGGACCCCATGAACGCGTAATTTTGAAGAACATCTAATGGCAGTGGGATCCGTAACATATTAAAACAGGTTGGAAAACTTTTCTGTCCACAGCCACATAGTAAATATTCAAAGGTTTGCTGGCCATATGGTCTCTTCACAACTACTCAACTCCGCTACTGTAAATAGACCATAAGTGCAAGCCAGTTTGCCGACCCCTGTATTTCACACACATGCACAGCCCTACAAATTATTTTTAAAAATGCGTCAGGGTCCCTGGGGGGCTCACCGGCTTACAGCGTCTGGTTTCGGCTCGGGTCATGATCTCACAGTTTGTGAGTTCGCGCCCCGCGTCGGGCTGTCTGCTGTCAGTGCGGCACCCACTCCGGATCCTCCGTCCCCCTCACTCTCTGAGCCTTCCCCACTTGTGCCCTCTCTCTCTCTCTCTCTCTCTCTCTCTCTCTCTCTCTCTCTCTCAAAAATAAAACATTAAATACAAAGAATGTGTCTATTTGTAACCGATTAAAGAAAACCATGTCAAAGGAACTATCACCCCAATATTATTAGTGATTATCTCTAGGATTCTTATTTTGTGCGCGTTAAGTATTTTCAAAACGTTTCCCGCACATGTATTCCTTTTGCGATCATATAAAATCTACACATCAAAAGAAAGTAAGCCTGAAATTCTACTCTTAAAATCCACAAAGGATTTAATCCCTTCTGGGATTCTGTGTTTTGGTGCCCTGTCACTGATCAGACTTTTTATAATGGTGATTATTTAATATAAAAATGCTTCTTAAAAAGGTCATCAGCAAGTAAGTTTTTACAACGGTAGCTAATCAGAAAATAACCTGTGGTTGTATTTCTGAGAACCAGAGGGTGTCTGTGTAAGGAAGGGGGAAAGTTGTTTTTACTGCATTGGCCGAGTCCCTGGAAAAGATTGCATCTTGAATCAGCAGCTTGACTGTCTGCTGTCCAGATAAATATTGTGTTGCTATGACTGAACAGTGTCCTGCCACGTGGGTCATCCTGCCGTATAATTAGCCTCTTATCATATCAGGTGCAAATCAAACCGGCAGCCCTCGCTGGCAGTGTGGTAATTTAACAAACCAGAAACACTCTTTTCATGTATCAACATCTGATTGAATAACATCACCAGCCCGCTGAGGACACCTGAGGACTGTTTTTGCAGCCCTGCTCAACAGTCAGCTGAACCTGAGAACACAAACGTCGAGTTCCCAGCGATTGCAGCTACTTTCCTCAATTCTTCTTCAGGCCTTTAACTGCATCATTGCACGTTCCGTCAGTCCACCCCGAGGTGTCACAAGGTAGAGGGGGAAACTGAACCTTAAGTGTCTTTCGGATGCGCAGACAGTATCCTCAGCACCGCCACCCGCACCCCGCCCCGCGATTCGTGTTTATCCAGCATGGTGGTCAGGTGCATCTTCAACCTCTGTTTCCATCACCATCGATCAAGTCTAAGCAAAGCCTAACGTAGCTCGCCCCGCGTCTAGAGGGCTGCACGCTATACTCCCGCTCCCACGCCCACACCCCAAACCTGCCATCGTTTGAGACGGCTCTTCCTGCCCCAGGAGGCCAGACTGCCTGGAAAGGTCTACCTGCCCTCTGCCCACTCCGCCTTGTCCTCGTCCTCCCTTCTACCTCCGGGAAACCCACCCTGACTACAGTCCTCCCCTCTGTTTCTCAAGTTTGACTTCACAAGGGTATTGTAACGCAGAGTCTCTGGCATCTGACCCCCTCACCGTGCCGGGCAAAGCGCATGTGCTCAGAGGGGCAATTCTGGCACAGGAACCCTGGGGCCAGCCTGCCTGGGTTCGGATGCTGGCTCTATGACCTACTGGCTGTGTGATCTCAGGCAAGTTACCTAACCTCTCTGTGCTTGATTCCTCATCGGGAAAGTGGGGTAATAGTAGCATTTCACACAGTTGTGAAGACTTCACGCGCATGTAATTGTTAAGTAGCCTGGATTCAGGATAGCAGGGTGGATGAGAATATAATCACATGCAAAACACTGGGAAGACTGCAGGCATTCCGTCTCACGTAAGTGTTTCCTTTAAAAAAAAACACCCAACGGGAAAATAATTAAAAATTAAATTAAAAAACACCCAAGAGATGAACAGTTTCCATCTCACCTACTCCACCTTGCTCTCTCCAAGCACAATGATCTTTCCTTTCTCTGACTTTCATCAGCATATCAACACAAGGAAGGAAGGAAGGTTTAGATCTCCTGTTTCTTCATTTTTGATCCCTCATTACCGCTGGCCAGCTCACCCCCTCTCCCCATGACAGATGATAATAACAGCAGCCCAGGAGTGTTTATTATGTACCAAGGACTTTATGTTAATTGTTTCATATAATCCTTAAAATGTCTTGAGGAAGGGGGTGTCTGGGTGGCTGAGTCAGCTGAGTATCCGACTCCTGATTTTGGCTCGGGTCATGATCTCATGGTTTGTGAGATTGAGCCCTGCACTCAATCAGGCTCTGCACTCACAGGGTGAAGCCTGCTTGGGATTCTCTCTCTCTCCCCCCCTATCTCTCTGTTCCTCCCCTGCTCATTCATGCTCTCTCTCTCTCTTTCAAAATCAATGAATAAACTTAAAAAAAAAAAAAAAGGTCTTGAAGAACGGTACACAGATACAGAGACTGTGCCCACACAGAGCTTGTCAGTGGCTGAGCCAGGGCTGTTTTCCTGCTCTTGGACCACCCATTGGCTCATGCCACAGTTCCAGACTCATCATAGATATTATTAATTACACAGTTCGGTTAAATGATTCATTTATTGATGCCACTGGCTGGCCACGCGGTAGGAGGGCAAAGAGGAGAAATGGTCCCTATCATCCCCAAGTGGAATTCAGGCAAATGAACAAGAGATTACAGAGCAATGTGATCGGTGCCATGGTGACGGGAAGGCACAGAGTGACATGGAGTCACGAGGCGAGCGTGAGACAGGCCTGGGGGGTGTGGCGAGCAGAGGGGCTTCCCTGGGAAATGATGTCTCAGGGACAGTGAAGCAAGGGTTGGGGCCAGGGGCGAGAGGAGGAATTCGAGGCGGAAACAAGACACTCAGGCACATGTGACAGCCTCAAAGGAACTAAAGGGGTTGTGAAAAGGTTTACTCCCCAAGCGTTAAACAAAGTTGCTTTTAACGAATTAGGTGCTGGACTGCTCTGAGTTGGGCTTCTCTTTCCCAGCACATGCAGCGAGCAGAATGATGAGGAAGACTTCCCAGGCTCCTTTACACCCGAGGAAATGGCAGTGGTTACATATGAGACAATCAGGGGATGTGTCGGACCCTTTCCTGTACAGGGACTGCTGGGAGGGAGGAAATGGACCTATGACCTCCTCGGCCTTAGAAATCTCCCTTGAAAGATGGACACAGGAAGCCAGACATGGAGATCAGACAAGGTACCCTGACACCCAACAGAAACCCAATGACAATGAATGTTACTAAGTCTGTTACTGGAGTCTTTGGGTGTCGAGGTGGTTAACACAGTTTCTAGAACATCAGAGGCTTTATCTCAGTTCAAAAGTTTGTTTTTTTTTTTTCCTTTTGTTTCCTTATTCTGGGTCTCCATGCAGCCAATAGATAATTGCTAAAGCAATTACCTAGATGCCATTTAAAAATTTTTTTGCACGGCCACCTGGGTGGCTCAGTCCATTGAACAGCTGACTTCAGCTCAGGTCATGATCTCACAGTTCAGGAGTTCGGGCCCCGTGCTGGGCTCTGTGTGGACAGCTCACAGCCCAGAGCCTGCTTCAGATTCTGTGTCTCCTTCTCTCTCTGCCCCTCCCTCACTCATGTTCTCTTTCTCTCTCAGTAAATGAATAAACATTAAAAAAATTTTTTTTAATTTATTTTGCAAAGAGTACCTGTATGATCTTCATATTTTTCAAGACACTTTTGCACATTACCTGAACATGAAGATAACTGCATGAATCCTCTGCATGAAGTTATGGCTGGAGTGACCACAGTCTAAGTCAGCCTTGAGAAAGCAAGAGGGGTTCCTTCAGTGTTTGTCAGTATCTTTGTTTTGTAACCTCTTCTAGCTCATATAACAGAGCTCGTGTAAAAAATACTGTGGTGAAATTTAAAACAATGACAACTTTGAATATAGATATAATTTAGAATTATTTCACCCCACAAAATAAATAGCAAATCCCAACAGAAACTCAAACAGGAATTCATACAATATGCTACCTGAATTCATTGCATGTGGCACTTCGGAAAGATCTATAAAAGGTGAAAAACTTTTAGGAGGATGCGTTCATCCTGGATTCTAGACTTTAGAGTTGAAGGGAATTTGCAAAGGACTGAAATGCATACTCCAGCAGTTGTCAAGACAAACCCAGAAGTCAAAGATTCTCTTAACCGTTTAACCCAAGAGTTTGATCACTACCCCATTCTTCCCCACCTCCCAGGACAAATGGCAAATTTCGAGTGGGGAGGAAGTAAGTCAAAGGCAGGCCAACCTAGATGTCTCCAGGTCTAAGCATTTCTTGACTGATGCTCAGGATATGATAAGCGGCAGAAGTCCAACAGCCCAAGGTGGTTATGGTGCTATTTCACAGCCACGTGGGTCTAGAACTTGAATGACCAATGTTATCAGCTGAGGTTTCTAGTGGCAAGACTGACTTATTCTGGCTGGTCTGAACAGAAAAGGAATTCTCGAAAGGGTAGCTCAGGGAGTACCAGAAGGGCCAGAAAACCAGGTCACAAACACTGCTGAAATCTCACCACAGAACTGTTCCATCAGAAATACCAGTGGAAGCACCCGGGCAGCCCACAGAATGCTGGGCACTCTAGAACCTTCACCACTGCAACCTTGGCGAATGCATGTAATGACTGCCGTCCTCACCAGAATGGATTCCTTTAAGCCTGCTTTCTTCATTACCAGCTTCTAATTCAAAATGGCGTCCACAGGGTGCCTGGGTGGCTCAGTCAGTTAAACGTCTGACTGTTGACCGCATCTCAGGTCTTGATCTCAGGGTCGTGATTTCAAGCCCTGCCTTGGCCCCCACACTGGGCGTGGAGCCTCCTTTAAACAAATAAAATAACCAAATGGTGTCCGGGCATGTGGTGAAGCTGGGTTACATGGGTACCCCTTGGCTTCAACGAAGCCTGGGAAAATGAGCTCCGGCTTCTGTGTGAAACGTCACCATCTCCCAGGACAGAAAATTCCCCGTCATGGGTCTTCAGAAGGTCTACGCAGCCAGAAAGAATGACGTTATGTTCCCTACACCCACTGATTTACAATAAGGAACATTTTAACACCGACAAAAATGAGCATCACAGTATGTTCAGAGCGGCTGAGACTTGAATTACGTGTGAGGACTACACTGTCTACACATGCTCTAAGAACCGAGAGGGCCACTGGCTTGAAGCCGTGTGGAGGGATACCTCCCCACCCCCCAAGGTTATCATCTGAAGTGCATAGCACTCCAGGCTGGCCCAGCCCTGCTGGAGAGCGATGATGTATAGAGCGGGCGGAGAGGAGAGATTACCCTGCTCATTCCAGCCACCCTTATCAAGGCCAAGGCAACCATGTGATAATGTGTGAATGAATCAGAAGGGGTAGCCCGGGTATTTCTGTACTCAGAGCAACATTCAGACTTCAATTCCAGCCAGCTCTCATTTTCCTCTTTTGGGTTTTTACTAGTCACTTTCCACGTGAGACTCAGAAACCCCATCTTATTAACTTGCTGAGAGGAGAACCCCCCGCTCAGAATCGTGCCCTGTACCAGGGACTGCTACACCGGTAAAATATCCCTGCCAGACTTCCGAAAGGCAAGGTCTTCTGGTACCATTTTTCTTCCTCTGGAAATGATGGTCTCTTTGTGGGAGTCGGATCACTCATTCATTCATCAAGCATTTTTACTGAGCGCTTATTAAGGGCCCGGGGTACACAGGAGTGGATAAGGAGGCATGGTCTCTGCTTCATGGAGCTTCCTCGGTGTCAGAGAAGCTGGATATTCAACAAGTGAAGACACGGGCATATAAAGACCCATTTTGTTAGGGGCTGTGAGAAGGTGGGTCCTAAGGAGGTAGCATTTAAACCAGAACACCTCCATTGCTTTTCCTTCCCCTCTCCCTCGAATATACACAAATGTATTTACAGTCAGCATCAGTCCTTACGAGATCTGAGTGCTTTTCTTGATCTCAGTGATACCAAGGGCAGAGAGTATGCCCGCCACAAGACGGGGGGCGTGGTTGCTGAATGCACACCGTGCTGGAGTGGACAGGAGTGCTAGCTGCCATGAGTAACTGATTTCAGATTGCCCAGGAGCCAGCAAGGGTTTGACAAATCCTTCTCTCTCCTTTGGGCCCCACCTCTCCACCCCACCCCCCTCCCCCAACCCATTTCACTCCTCTTGCTCGAAATGGACCATCCACACGCTGGGATGGAGGGACGTTTTCAGGCCAGCTTTCAAGAAGGAAGACACCTGCCTCTTCCCAGAGTCGGCCTTGAAATCAGTGAGTCACCGGCTCGTTCCCTGAGAGAAGCTCTCACAAAATGCCCTGAAGCTGGACGGTGTTGACAGGACCCAGACTCACTCCTCCCGTCTTCAAAGATGAAGAATCTGATTACTCACGGTGGCAACAAAAAGGATATGGGTTATTAGCACGAGAGAGATCCCCTCACAAAACATGAAATCACAAACCTGGTTCTGCCCTGGGACCTGGACACATTTCACTGCTCCCAAGGTGCCACGGAGACACCCAGGTCTCAGGACACATGCGTCCCACTGCACGTCCTCAGTGTCCAACATTAATTCCCTCATCCCAGTGGGACACACACAGGTCAGGATATGCTGCATGGAACACACTGGGATGGTCATGAGGGCGCTCCCGCTGTTTGCCAGGAGACCAGAGAGCTGTGCACAGCGCTGAAGGCCCCAAACGAAAGGATGCCTGAAATGGTGGGGTTTTTTTTTTTAATTTTTTAAAAATGTTTTATTTATTTTTAAGACAGAGAGAGACAGAGCATGAGTGGGGATGGGGCAGAGAGAGAGGGAGACACAGAATCCGAAGCAGGCTCCAGGCTCTGAGCTGTCAGCACAGAGCCCGATGCGGGGCTCGAACTCACGGACCGCGAGATCATGACCTGGGCCGAAGCCGGACGCTCAACCAACTGAGCCACCCGGGTGCCCCCTGAAATGGTGTTTTATACAAATCAGAGTGGGAATGTTTTGTAACTACGGGCGTCTGAAGTCATCTCTGCCTCTTGTTTTGGGAGAGCATTTTGGCAGACTAAAAGGATGTTTTGTATTTTATCGTTTCAATTTTTTTTAAATGTTTGTTTATTTTTGAGAGAGGGAGAAGCAGAGCACAAGTGGGGGAGGGGCAGAGAGAGAGGGGCACACAATCCGAAGCAGGCTCCAGGCTCTGAGCTGTCAGCACAGAGCCTGACGTGGGGCTCGAACCCACGAACCGTGAGATCATGACCTGAGCCGAGGTTGGACACTCAACAGACTGAGCCACCCAGGTGCCCCTTAAAGGATGTTTTATAAACGTGGATTTGGCTGGGGGGCACCCGACATGCACCCTCAGACCGGGGACAGCATACTCGTGGTTGGAAAAAGGGCTCTACTTTGCACCTCAAGCCACCACGGTCCAAAACGGCAAAAGGCCTGATCTCAACTGACAGCCCTTCCAGATTCTTCCCTAAGCTTCCTCTGGCCAGCCCCGTGCCAATCCCACTCTGCCTGTCTGGGACGAGCAGGTACAGCCTGAACGGGACTGACCAGCCGGCCTCACATAGCCGCACAAACTAAACACCCATTCTTACTCTCCGAGGCCTCACCAAGGGGCCAGGCACTTGCAGGTTTCCATGTGCTTTAATCCTCACCACGACCCCCAAACGAAGTAGCACTTCCCACCTATTACCAGCGAGAGAATGAAGTTTTGAGGTTTCGTAAGTCACCAGGGGCCAGGTACCTGTTAAGGGGGCTGGTTGAAGCCACAGGCCCTGAGCCTCGGAGCCGATTCGGTCAATGCCTCCTCTGTCTGCAGGAAGCTGCCGGGCTGGGGTGCCCAGGCCTCGGCAAGCCGGCCAGCCCCCAACATCTAGCAGCAGCTACCCCGCAGGGCTTGGGAGCGAGTTGTGCCTGGTGGGTGGATGGGACCACGGATCAAACAAAGGCTGCATTTCTTTAAAGAGACAGGACGGTGTGAGGCAGGGATGTGGGGGGCGGGGAGGAGGAGAGGGGCTGCAGCCTTCAGCTCCCTGCATTCACACTAAGGCCAAGGAGAGCGGAACCCCTGCCGGGGACTGCTCTCTCCGACTACAGGCAGGGGCCACTGCTTCTGGAGCAAATGTTGGGCCCATAAAGCACAGGAGTCCTCAGCTGTCAAGGATGTTCGCAGACTATACAGGAGTTCAACTCTCAAGTACATTCAAGGATGTTCTCAGGGGGGAAGAGCACAGGATCCGCTCCGCCCCCTTCCTCTTAACCCACGGCTGCGAGGTCAGGCACAGAGTCGGAGCAGGGCCCCAAATCGGAACAAGATGCTGGAGCTGGCGGCCTCTGGCCTTGGAGAGGATTTGGAAAGTTAAGTAGCACGCCACCCGCCTTCCCCCAAACCAGAGCAGATGGCCTCTGGCTCGGACTCTGAGGACCGAGCCGCCAGCCCCAGGGAGTCTGAGAGCTGACTGCTCTCAGCAGCTGGGGGATTAGTGAGCCTCCTGGTCCCCAGGGGAGTCTTGCTCTGAACATGCAAATGGCTGCAAATCGGGGCTCTTCCACTTCTCAGGGCAGAGCAGCGTGACAGGAACACTAACGATGACAGCTCAGATGAACGGGAGGCCTGCCGTTCTGTGTTAAACGCTATACGTGCGGGATCCTTCGAGCCTCCCCCAAAACTCTGGGAAGCGGTTTCTGTGATTACACACATTTTAAAGGTGAGCGCAGGGGTGTGAGCTCGAGACTGTCCTACCTCTCACTGCAACCTCTGACCTCCTGTGACATCCTGCATGCTGGCCAGCAGGGGGGGCGGTCACGGACCTCGCCCCAGAACCCAGAAGGAATGGACGCACCCTTGTTCAAAGCAAAACTGAGGACTATTTTGTAAGAATCTGTTACGGCCTCGTGTCGCGTTCCAAGATTTCTCAGACATGACTGCAATCATCTCTTCAGACATCAAGCTTGAAATTTCACCATGGGAGCCTCAAAGAATTCTGCTGAAAGACCATTTTTCTGGGGAAAGCCCAAGCATTTCACATCCACAGGGCCAGGGACACCCATAAAGGGGGACACTGAAGGAAGGGGGCGGTCCTGCCTTCAGGGTCTGTCACAAGGAGCCTGGGGGAAATAAACAATTCTCTTTGCTCCTGCACTCACATGCTGTGACCCTCAGCCAGCAGGGTGAGTCCTTAGCATTCAGTGACTAATCAGATGATGGGCCGAGAAGCACACCCCTGAATGTCATCAGAGGCCAGGCATTTGCACCAGGAATCCAGAAATAAGCTGTCACCAAAGGGATGTGTGCCCTCTGGAAATAATTTCCAGAACATGTTTCGTAATCTAGGGCTGGGGCTTAGTGAGCCAGACAGGAAAGGTCAAAAGGCAGTCCCCTGTCCTGCGGCATCCAGCCTCAATCTCCGCCCCCCCCCCACCCCCCGGCTCATCAGGTCCCCACACAAACCGCCCCCTGCTTGCTACCCCATCCCTGGGCCCCCAGGTCCCTTCCCAACCACCACCAAGAAAGCCAATTGACACAGCCAACCTGTGTCCTGTCGTGTCCCTTCACTATCACTGAAGGCAGGTCCCAGCACTTCCTTGACTTTGACATGTTTTGAGTAACTGTCAAAATTTAATGAGTATTTTATTCACCAGATATTTAGATGTCAACTAATTACGAGTACCAGACTCTCCACTTATCAAATATGCCTGAGTTGAATGACATGTTTTAAAATAACTATTCTTTTTAAAGTAACGTTCAGAGTAGAAAATGTTCATGACACTTTTATTTGTTTAAAACAATTTTTTAAATATTTATTCTTGAGACAGAGACAGAGCACGAGCTGGGGAGGGGCAGAGAGGAAGGGAGACACAGAATCCGAAGCAGGCTCCAGGCTCTGAACTGTCAGCACAGACCCCAAGGTGGGACTCAAACTCACAAACCATCAGATCATGACCTGAGCCGAAGTCTGATGCTTAACCGACTGAGCCACCCAAGGTGCCCCTGTGTATGACTTCTAAGTGAACAGATAAGAATTCTGCCCAAAGGAAGTACACATTCAAATAAAATTTTAAGATGTAAAATATATTATAATTTATATTCGTGACTGCTTTTATAGGTTAGGGCAGAGATTCAGGGAGTAAGTTTACAAAAATTGGTTCTTTTGGGTGCTTTTTAATGGGGATCATGGGAGCCAAAGTGATCAGCTTTCTCAGTCTGGCCTGGATCTCCCAACGAAATTAAATTACCAACACAGTAAGTTTTATTTCCTAGGGCAGTGATCGCTATCCTATTGGTGCATTTTAAGCACCTGTAAATTTCTTAAGAGCAAGCCAATTAGTTTGTTTACTGAGCAGAGTCATCTGTGGAGTCAATAATTGATCAAGCTTGAGAGGACAAAGTGTACCTGTCTAACAGGGCAGAACTGATGGGGCTTGACTCTGAGCTCAGGGTTGATGTTTCTGTCACACGGAGGGCTTCTGCAGATACAGGCCAGGACTAAATAATGCATTCACTTCTACTGTGAACTCAATTCAATTAGTCCAAAAAGGATCTTAATAACTGAGAAGCTGAAACCCTTTGATTCCGCTCCCTTCAGGAAATTCACGCAGGTGAATTCATACAGGTGAATGAATGAGTCACTCCTTGGCTGCAGGAAGATCAAATCTGGGAAAGATTTGGGCTTCTAGCGAATAATCTGGAACCAGCTGATGATTATATGCAAGGGATAAGAAGAAGAGGGACCGCAGTATGCCTGGTCTAGACAAGCTTGGGTGCTGGGTACCCCGCATCTATGAGCTCACCTACATTCCAAGGAACCAGAGACAACTTTTCTGAGCACAGAGAGAAGGGATGCTAATGGATTGTGAAGACATCTTTCCCAGCTGGCTAATATATCCTGTGTGCTGCTTGGGGGATCAGGGAGTAGAGAGGTTGTCTAATGGGGGTGATTTGGAACTAAAAAGGGGGGAAAGCATCAATTCAGTCAAGTGACAAGTAAACAAGTATTTATTATAGGGCATCACTGTGCTTGAGACATTCCAGGATGAACACCACCTTGGCCCCTGTCCTGCCCCAGGGGTACCACGTTTGACAGACGTACTCATACTTTGTTTTACAGCTCACTAGCTAAAACAAACTGCCTCCATTCCACCTTGACTTTGCCCTTACAAACACAGATGTAAAGAAACAGTACCCAAGTTTAACAATAAAAATCAATCTATAGGCGATGGTTGAAATAGCAGCTACAAAGTTTTATTTCTTCCTAAGAAGAAATTACTCAGGGAGGCAATGATATGATTATTTTATGAAGACATGACCAGGATGTGTGTGTGCAGGGCCACGATTTTCTACAGCTGAGAGCTGAAGGCAGAAAAAGGTATGCAGTTTCTAAAATAACAACCTTATTGAGTAGTTTATAGAGAATAAACTACACATTAAAAAAAAAACACACACATAAAATCTGGTGAGTTTTAATAGATGTCTACTCCCTTGAAACCACCATCGGAAGCAAGATACGGAATGTTTCCAACACCCACCTGGAAAACACCACCTACCCACCTACCTGGTCACCTCCTTTAAAATCTAAGCAACCACCCATGCTGTCATTACAGATGAGTAGAAGGTACTAGGAAGAACACAAAACCAAACCCCCTACCTGACTCCTACCTGAAGGCTTTTCAGGTGTTAAAACACATGTGTGTTTCATGCTGCTCCTCTATATACGGCAGCAGCAGGTGACAGGGCTTTTGAAAGATAGAAGACAGGCCTGGGGGCGGGGGGCTCATCTCAGAGTCAGTGGAACTTGTCCTCGGAGCACCCAGGCCTCTTTGGTTTCTGTTTTTACGACATGCAGACAAGAGGGCCAAAAACCACCCCGTGAGCAAACACAGCTCGTAAGTCAGGTCCACACTTGCCTGTCTTTGTACTGTGCCTCCATACAGCATTTTTTAAAAAGGAGAAATACATCATTCCCAAAAGTCAAAGGACCTTTTAATTATTTCAGCTAAAAGAAACACACGCTGCACGGCACACAGCAATATGGAAGGGAGTCAAACAAGTTCTGGCACTCTGTAGAAAACAATAAAAATTCCTGCCGGCTTCTAAACAGAACAGATCCTACTTCTGTTTGCGTTCGCATTCAGGTTTCAGTGTGACTGTTGTACCCACTTTATTCTAAATGGCTTTATTGATGTGTAAGTGGCTTCCAATAAACTGTGCATATTCAAAGTGCATAATTTGATAACTTTTGACACATTTATGCACCCGTGAAACCATCACTAAAATCAATACAACGCACAACGCCACCACCCTTCCCAAGGTTCCTGGTGCCCTTTTGAATCCTTCCTTCCTGCCCTTCCCTGTACCACCTGCTCCCTTCCAAGGTAAGGAACGATTTGCTTTCTGTAACAATAGATGAGTGTGCATTTAAAAATTTTTAGACAAATGGAATTATCCAGCCTGACTCTTTTTGTCTGGCTTCTTTAATTCAGACTAGTTATTTCGAGATTCATCCTGGTTGTTTCATTTACTAGTGTATCAATAATTCATGCCTTTTTATTGTAGAGTAGTATCTCACCATATGGATATACCACAATTTACTTATCTATCCACCTGTTGATGGACAGTTTTCAGCTATGACCAATAAAGCTCCTATGAACACTCTTGTACAAGACTTTGTATGGACATGTGCTTTCACTTCTCTTGGGTAAATACCTAGGACGGGAATGGCTGAATCCAATGGTAGGTATATGTTTACCTTTTCAAGAACCTGTCCCAGTGTTGTAGTAAATGGCTGTGACCACGTAACATGCATCCCCAGCGGCAGAATGAGCATTCCAACTGCTTCCCACCCTCACAACACTCAGTAGGGTCTTTTTACATTCTGGCCATTCAAGTAAGTGTAGTGCTATCTCATTGTGACTGTACTAATTTGAGCTTCTAATAACCAATGATCGTGGGCATCCTTTTAATGCATTTATCTTTGTTAAAGATGTTCAAATCATTTGGATTTTTTTAATTGGGTTGTTTTCTTATTAAGTTATAAAAGTTCTTTATATACTCCTGATGCAGACCTTTTCAGATGTATGGTTTATGAGTATTTTCTCCCAATCTGTGCCTGGACTTTTCTTCCCTCAATACTGTCTGTTAAAGAGCAAAGATTTTTTTTTTTTTCATCTCGATGAAGTCCAATGTGTTAAATTTTTCTTTGACAGACGATGCCTATCGTATTGCATCCGAGAAATCGTTCCTTCACTTGGGGTTATGAAGACTTTCTGTTCACATCTAGAAGTTTTACAGATTTAACTTTATAGTTAGGCCTGTTTCAATGCCCTTGGAGTTAATTCTTATGTATGATGCCAGGTATGGATCTAAGTTTGTACTTTTGCACATGGAAATTCAACATTTCTGTGCTACTTGTTAAAAAGCCGTCTTCTCTTTGCTGAATTGCCTCTGAACCTTTGCTGAAAATTAGGTGTCACATATATGTGAGTCTACTTCTGGACTCTACTCTGTTCCACTGACTTATCACCATACTGTCTTGATTACCACAGCCTTAGAATAAGCCTACACACTTTGTTTAGCCAGTAAGGAAACTGGGGCCCAGGAGGTGAACTGGTTTGCTCCAAGCCCAGCATTTCTTCCATTCGGGCCACATCACTTTCTAAGATTTAATTTCTACAGATGCGGAAGACTATATGCCAAGAAAAAAATATTTGATATGACAGACGTGAACATATTTTTACTAAAAAATGCAGCCTTGTGCTTGTGATGAAAACAAGCGTTAACAATATTAAAGGTAAACTTTTAGCAAGAGGAAAGAAACACGTTTCGGTCACAAAGAACATAACTTGTCTCTCCAACATTTAGAGACACCCCCCCCCACCACCACCACCACACTGAGTCAGGGCTCGCTGCTTCCCAGCTAGGGCCCCCACGGGCTCTGACCATCTCGTATCCAGGCACCTTGGTGACACCAAAGTTCAGTTTGCTTTCTTATTATTGGCACGTGATGAAACATTTTTTTAAATTTATTTATTTTTGAGAGAGACAGAGTAAGCGAGTGAGTGAGTGAGTGACCAGGGCAGGGACAGAGAGAGAGAGAGAATCCCAAGCAGGCTCCACACTGTCAGTACAGAGTGCCATGACAGGGTTCGATCTCACGAACTGGGAGATCATGACCTGAGCCAAAATCAAGAGTCAGACACTTAACTGATTGAGCCACCCAGGCACCCTGAAACATTTTAAATTCTTGTTTTAAATCCAAATGATACCTTTTGTTTTTTGAAAGCATCTTTCATTCATTCATTCATTCATTCATTCATTCATTTTTAATTTAAATTTTAGTTAACATACAGTGCAATATTGGTTTCAGGAGCAGAATCCAGTGATGGATCAACTTACATACAACACCCAGTGCTCATCACAAGTGCCCTCCAGGGGGGCACCTGGGTGACTCAGTAGGTTAAGTGTCTGACTTTGGCTTAGGTCATGATCTCAAGGTTTGTGAGTTCAAGTCCCTCATTGGGCTCTACACTGTCTGCAGAGCCTGCTTGGGATTCATTCGCTGCCCACCCCCCTCAAAATAAATAAATAAACTTAAAAAAAAAAGTTCGCTCCTTTAATACCCATCAGCCATCTAGCCCAACTCCCACCCACCTCCCTCCATCAACCCATAGTTTATTCTCTATCATTAAGAGTCTCTTGTGTTTTGTTTCCCTTCTTCTCTCCCCCACCCATATGTTTAGCTCTTTTGCTTCTTAAATTCCACGTATGAATAAAATCATATGGTATCTGTCTTTCTCTGACTTATTTTGCTTAGCATAATACATTCTCGCTCCATCCACGTTGCAAATGGCAAGATTTCATTCTTTTAATGGCTAATATTCCATTGTATATATGCCACATCTTCTTTATCCATTCAGCAGTTGATGGACATTTGTGCTCTTCCCATCGTTTAGCTATTCTAACTATAGCTTTCTTTGCCTATGTACTGTTTAAGAGGTCATGTTCTAGACAGAAATGGAAGCTGGTTGATAGCAGAGGCGGTAGGATGTGGAGATCAGCCTGCTGTCTCTGGGGAGGGATGGACATGGTTGAAATCTTCCCTCCATCCCTTTGGTCACGTTACTTACCCAAGTGTTGGTGTCCTTGTCTTTTAAATGGGACTAAGACTTCCGGCCTCGTGAACTGTCATGAAGAAAAATTGGGTGAAGTTGAAAACATTCAGCACAGTGCCAGGCAATATTAAGCACCAACAGATGACAGTTATTGACAGGTCATCAGCACCATCATCCAGGGTCGTCCCATTTTCTCAACTGCTCTTTACTGTACTCCAAGCTCCCCATCAGCTCCCTCTGGTTCCTGGGGAGCCCTTGAAAGCTGCTTCAGATCCTGGTAACTTTCTAGCCTCTGGCTCCTGGCATTTCTCAGGTCCAGCTTCCATGTGTGATTACTCTGGGTCCAAATAATAATTCTTTCCTGATTAATGCTAGGTTGAGGGGTTTCTGTTGTGACCACAGAAGCTTCCTTGAAAAGACAGGTAAATTAGAGACTCGTCGTTCTCCCTGTCCACAATGCTGCTCTGGGTCATTTGGATTCGGTCACTCCAGGGGGCCGGGGAAGTGGTCCTGGACGCTGGGCTGGGACAAAATGTATCACAAACTTGCATCCTCTAATGAGAGAATCTAAACAAGTCCAGTGTTCATGGGTCATGAAAAATAAAGCTACGCGGTTCGATGACCAAAATCCTAAGGTCAAAAAACAAAACAAACACTAAAAATTTCCTTTGGTACCTCTGCTTTTTCATTGCACAAATCTTGAAATTTCATTTTCTTGATAAAGGAACATGCAACCTTTGAAAAGAGGCACGTTGTTAGATGCAACATGTTACCGCAAAGATGCTTTTATCGTTTAAATGCGAGATACAGTTATTACAGCTGATTGGAAAACAGGCACAAAAGAGGATGCTGATATACATGGAAATACCAGACTCCAATTTTGAAACTTTAATCAATGGGTACGCCATAAATCTGGCGGCCTTCAAATATCCCGCCCGCCCCTTTCCTGTTTCTTACATTGTCTTAATATTAACGTTTCAATGAACAAAGCAGAATGGATCTAAATACAACCATGGACTTCCTCCTCTCATGGCGTGAGGTACCAATGAAAACTTTTTCTGATGATCTAATACTTTACAGCTCTTTTTATTCTGGGGCCCGCGGGCTCTCTCTCTTTATGTAGAGCAAACAGCAACGGAACCTCTTTAGAATCGTTTGAAAAGTGAATCGACACGGCTTTGACAAACGCCTGCCAATGTACAAGTCTCTTGTTATTTCTACCACCTCTCTGACATTTGAGACCTTCTCCCTTGTTCTGACATCAAGGGAGATACAATCAAATCCTGGCATAATATGCGGTCCTCTGACAGACGTCCAGCAGAGTGCCTTACACACAGCAGGCGCTTACTAAATCTTGGAAGAATGGAGCCATTGACTCACAGTTGAACCACTGACAGGGAAAGTGGCCCTAGAGTTGAAGCAGGAATCCAAAAGAGCGATGAGCTATTAGGGCCCTCTCTACAGGGTGACTATGGCAACGGCCACCACCTCCCTTTCTCGATCCATGACCAAAAAACGGACATTGGTCAAGTGTCTCATTCCTTTACAAATGTCACAAGAAGTTCCAGTGAAGCATTTCTGAGTCGGGCCAGGGATAAAAGGTATTTTATCACAGGAAAAGCAGAGCTGCCTAATGAGCTCCTGAACAGGTACCGCGAGGATTTGGTTTCTTCAGAATAAATGAACATTTAAAAAAAAAAATTTTTTTTTAATGTTTATTTATTTTTAAGAGAGAAAGAGAGACAGAGTGTGAGCTGGGGAGGGGCAGAGAGAGAGACAGAGAGAGAGAGGGAGACACAGAATCTGAAGCAGGCTCCAGGCTCCGCACTGTCAGCACAAGAGGCCGATGCGGGGCTCGAACTCACGAACCGTGAGATCATGACCTGTGCCAAAGTCGGATGTTCAACCGACTGAGCCACCCACGCGCCCCAGAATAAATGAACATTTTAATATGTTCCACCTTCACTTCTGTCCTCTCGCAGAGCCTAGCACACAGTTCTCTTGTTAACTTTGCTGAGTAACCATGAGTGCGTTACCAACAATGGGAATTTACGGTCTTACCCAAACAGTAACTCGTGTTTGGCAACATTGATTTAGGATACAGATAGGTGGATGGTTTTGCCCAAGAAAACACCTGGTTCTTCTAGGTTCCCCTTTCAATATGCACAGTGAGACCCTTCTGTAAAGGTAAAGATGTACAATATGTTCAGTCCTAGAACAGTAGCTTTTAGAAAGCCCTTTAGCTCTGAATCTAAGAATACACATCATAATGTGCCATCATAATGTCAAATTTGCTAAGAATTTCAAATACTCGTTATTAGTGTATAAAACTGTTCTGGTTTTGAAAGACAGAATAATAATAAGGTAAACTTCTTAAAATTAGTGCTGGGAAAAACTAATAATTATGGCCCCAAATCTACAAAGCACCTATAAATGCTAAGGGTTAAGAAAAGGTGGTTAAAGTAATTATCTTCAGAAGTAAATAGGGAGACTAGACGTAGAAGCTTTTTACCCCATGAATGAAAAAAAATACATACAACACATCAGAAAATATTCTGAACATAGGTTAGGATAGTTTTCATATAGCTGCATTGGTTTTTATTCTAACGATAAAAAACCCTAATGCCAGATCAAATTAGGAGTCCCGATTCTTCACTCCCTGTAACAACAGTATTACAGGTCCACACCCTTGCCACGGCCTATAGTGACCAGATATATCTTCCCCTTTTTGGCTTTGAAGTTGGTCATGTGACTTCCTTTGGCCAACTGGATATTAGTAGACAGAGGCTTGAAATATGCATGAATGACTGGGTTTGCCCTTTGGGGTTCCTACAGTCTTTGCAAGAGCAATTCGCCTGGGATAGCCTCTGGTCCGGCAAGGCTGCAAGCCTGAGGAGCAGGCCTAGGTACACCCAATGCTTGGAGCCATGACCAGCCGTGTCCAACCCAAAGCAGCCACGTCCAACCCAAAGCAGCCACGTCCAACCCAAAGCAGCCACGTCCAACCCAAACCAGGTGAAGCGCAACTGGTCTACAGATACATGAGCAAGGAATAAATGCTGACTGTAGCCCACTGAGATTTGTATGCTTGCTACACAGCAGTGCCTCCTCGTTGACAAGTCCTTACTCGATAAAGAGAAAAGTACGGCAAATCAGGGAACCATGACGTATTTATTATCAAGCCTGTTTTTGTTTAGCTTCACGTGAACTAATATATAAAAAATTTTAAAGATCCCGAGAACGCTGTGTTATAGCCTTCTTGACCAAAAATATTTTATATAGATCCACTTTCACACTTTGTCTGGATTCTCTCCTCCTATACAACATGGATAAGGAGCCAGGATTTATCAGACTCAAGGGTTGGGAGAGGGGAGGGGGATCAGGATCGGCTAATGACTCTGCTCTTGATACTATCTTGATGTTAGGTGACCCTGCCATATGACCCCCACTTCTTCTCAGACCTTACCACAGTGTCAGACCCGTAGCAGTAGCTGTCAAGCTATCTTTCAAAAGTGTCAGAATATAAACGAGTGAAGGCAGTATGTGACTGAACATGAAAGGGAACATTTCTTCTCTGTATCTAAAAAGAAGGAGGATCACGAGATGGTCCTCAGTTAACTACTTAACTGAAAGGGACTAGCAAATAATCCGTTCTCTGGGCCCCTGAGTGCTGGACAGGTTGTCTTTATGATTTTGTTTCATTAAGATCTTTTCCAGGCTTGGTTTCCCAGCAGCTTCATCCTCCTCTCTAATTCTGCATTCCTAGGCATCGGATCAAGCAATCAGTTCCCTCTATTTCCCCCCCGTGATTAAATCCAAAAGGGAGAAATGGGGGAAATGGGCAGAGAGAGAATCTCAGGCCAAGAGTTCACACAAAGTCTAGGTGGTGAGCTCAGCCAACATTAACGGATGCAATATCGGAGTCTTGACTCCAATAAAAGCAGCTGTATCAACTTTTCACTGGCCTCCCTCTACGTCTTGAAATCACTTGCTTAGCAGAGAATAAATAGCTTTTCTCCTAGTCCAGAAATAAGCCGGCGGTACCATAGAGACCAAGTCTTCTCTAGGATTTTAGCCAACTACCTTCTTGCTATTAATTAAATGATCAATCCCAGAGTCTAACCAGCATGAGAAAATTCCTTACCAGCCATGTTTTCTTTCACTGCTGGGAGACTTTTGCACCTTGACCAAGGAACAAAAGCAAACTTACAAACTGATCCCTAACTTTCCATATGCCGTACACAAAGAGCACACATTCCTCAAACCCGGATTCCTTCTCCCCTTTCATTAGGCAAGTAGACATGGTCCGATCGGACGCTCATATGTAAGCAAGACTGTGGAGGACCGTCTTTTTCTACTCCAGTTTAATCAAGACCTAGATTAGAATACTCCTGTTTGGACCTCAAATCAGTTGTAGATCAATTTCTCTCCTTAGAAATATGTTTCTTTTCTCTCAATTATCAAGGCCTCATTTAAAAATTTTCTCAATTACTGAGTCTTCATTACATATTTCAAGCATGGTGCATCCATGAAAAGCCCTTTAAAGCAAGATGATTTCATTTCAGCTTAGCCTCAGGGGGGAAAAAATATTTAAATGTGCAATTTATTCAAAATAAACATCCATTTCTGAGTTGAGGATGTTTAGCTTGATAAGCTTTGGAATTCAGTTTTCTTTCCATAGCAGATGACTCTTGAGTCATGACTGAAAATATATCATCACTCGTTTTAATAAAGATAATGACAACTCACCAAAAAAAATTCAGACAAACACCAAGAAACAGATCTGGGGAAAAAAAAAAGTGTTTCAGTGGAAGTAAAAATACTATTCAAAATCTAAAATTGGCAGATCAGGAGAAATGAATAGTGAAAGCACTTCTTGTGTTTTAAATGACATGAGATGGCTCTGAAAGTTAGCGTTTAAAAATACTCTCTAAGAATACAAGCCAAATGACTACAGGATTATAAGTTCTCTCTCCCAGTTGTTCAGGTTTTAAAAACAGGCACAAGTAAGAATAGCCTTCAAAAAAATTAACAAATAGCACAGGGGCAATGCAATCTGCCCAATAAGGGTACCATATCATGCACTTTTTTCCTCCTTTTACCAGATACCTCTAAATAATAGCATTGCCCCCCCCCACCTTTCCCTCCTTCTAGCATATTCTCTCCCCTTTAAAAAATAAATAAGAAGCATGACTAAAATGACGAGTGAAGGCACACTCTTGGGTTCTTCCTTCAGAACCAACCCTCTCACTGCTGGAGGCACGGGCACTGCCTAGAACTCAGCTTCTACTCTGGCATCGGGCACTGGCCCAGTTACCTAACGCTACCATCCATCCTCCCGTAGGATGTGTGGATGATAAACGAAGCCAACCGCTAGCCCAGGTCCCCTTTCCCCCCAGACAGAATCCTGCCCCCTAGAGACAGTCCAGACGCCCCCCTGCAGCTGGACGGCAGGAACGACAGACAGATGTGCTGTCTGCCGGACAGAAGCAGTCCTGCCGGGCCACATACCCTCCTTCACCCACAGGGTCACAGTTCCCCGCTCGGAAAACAAAACCAAACAAGATAGAACCAAGGTGCTCCCCGTTCACAACAGCCCAAAGGCAGAAACAACCATAACGTCCACCAACTGATGACTACACAAGCGAAATGTGGTATATCCAAATAATGGAGTAGTTTTCAGCCATGCAAAAGAATTAAGTACTGACATACGCCACGAGAGGGATGAACCTTAAGAACATTATGCTAAGCGAAAGAAGCCAGACAAAACAAGGCCCCGTATCGTATGGTTTATTTACATGAAACATCTAGACTGAGATGTTCAAACCCACAGAGACAGAAAGCGGATTCGTGGTTGGCAGGAGCTAGAGGGAAGAGGGATGGGGAGTGACGGCTCAAGGGTTATGGGTTTCCTTTGAGGGTGATGAGATATTCTGGAACTAGACAGTGGCGATGGTTGCATGATGCGGTGAACGTACTGTCACTCAAGGTAAATTATGGATCTTTTACCACGATAAAAAAAAAAAAATTAACCAAAAACAAACTGCTGCTTTCTCTTCACACACCCACTGCCAATATTTTCAAATGTGTGGTTCACACTACCCACCTCCATTTTCTCAACCCTCATCTTATCTGTAAGCTCCTTAATTTGGTTTTCCTCCCCCAAAAGTCTCTGCCTCTTCCACACATACAAACAAAAGGCATGGGGAACTATTTATACAGTTCTCCATAGGGGTGCCTGGGTGGCTCAGTGGGTTAAGGGCCGTCTTTGGGTCAGGTCACAAGCTCACAGTTTGTGAGTTCAAACTCGGCATCGGGCTCTGTGCTGACAGCTCAGAGCCTGGAGCCTGCTTCGGATTCTGTGTCTCCCTCTCTCTGCCCCTCCCCCCGTTACCTCTCAAAAAGAGACAAACATTAAGATAAAGTCTTTATACGGTTCTCTACAAACTTTTTTATATAACCCAGTGGCCCTCTGGGGCCAGAACTCTCAGAACACCATTTACAGCCTCCTCCTCGAAACTCTCTTTGCTGCTGGCCTCCAAGCATGGCGTCTCCAAGACCCTTCTTGACCACGTGTTTCCCTTTCCGAGCTCTCTTATTCCTACCTGTCCATTGGGAGCATTCTTCCAGGCCCATTCTGGGCTCCCTGTCTGGTGCTTCTTCAACTGGACCGCTCTGGCTGGTGCTCCAGCCTCCTTGTTTCAGGAGGCAGTTCTCCCACAAACTGGGGTCAAAGTGCATTTCTTCAGTGGACGGAGATGTGAGTTGGCAAATGCACCCTCAACATTGTCTAACAGGGCTGGTTCTTTCACGGGATAAGGAACACTGTTTCCCACTGCTGCCGTAATGAATTACCAAATTTGGTGGCTGAAAACCACACACTGATCTTCCCTCAGTTCTGGTGATGAGAATCTAAAGTGTGTCTGCTGGGCCGCATTCTTTCTAGAGGCTCTGGGGGACAGTCTGTTTCCTGGTCTCCTGCACTTCACAGAGGCGGCCTGCATTCCTGGCCCCGAGGCCCCGTGGCCCCGTGTTCCATCTTCTCAGCCGACAGCATAGCATCTCTCCCCTCTCTGACCACCTGCCTCCCTCTTATAAAGACCCTTGTGGGGGTGCCTGGGTGGCTCACGTCAGTAAAGCGTCTGATTCTTGATTTGGTCTCAGATCATGATCTGGTGGTTCGGGGGTTCGAGCCCTGCACTGGGCTCCAGGCTGATGGTGCAGAGCCTGCTTGGGATTCTCTCTCTCCCCGTCTCTTCCTGCCCCTCCCCTGCTCATGTTTTCTCTCTCACAACAAATAAACTTTAAAAAAGACCCTTGTGAATACACTGGCCTACCTGGATAATCCAGGATCCTCTTCCCATCTTAAAGACCCTTAACTCAATCTCATCGGCAAAGTCCCTTTTGTCGTATAAGGAACACAGTCACACACAGGCGCTGGGTGTTGGGAGGTGGAAACTTTGATGGTGGTGCTGGAAGAGGGAGGTGTGCGTTCTACCACAAATCCTCCCAGGTCCTGAGGAAAACCTTTGACAGCCGTTTCTTTTGCATGCTTTTATGACAAGCAGGGACCTTTGCCCTCAATAGTTGACAGGTCAATTCGTGCCCGGGGGCCAACAGCTCACCAAGAAGTCTTCTCTTCACACAAGAGCAAATGAAGCCATTTTCTAAGGTTCCCTATTCAAGGTTACGTAGAGCTCTGGGGGTGGGGGGGTAGGAATCTGTGCATTTCATTTCCAAGAGAGGAGAAAGTTCTACGTCAGGGACAGGTGAGGGACGAGGAGACTCTGGAGAGCACATAACGAAGAACACGCAGAAGACTTCCCGAGACATTAGACAGAAATAAGCAGCAAAAGGATGAACTCAAAGTACCGCTGAGTTCTCCGCGGCCTCGCACATCACCAGCTTGTTTCTAAACTAAGCAGCATAGTCATTTGTCACTGGTTTGGGCCATTTGTATGTCAATGTCCTCCTCAGCCGGTCTGTCCTATCCCCACAGATGTGACCTTGTCACTACTTTTTGTCCTTGTTCATTCCTCCTATATTCGAATATATGTGCATCCTACCCATGCGTGCACATGCACACATACAGACATAACCTTTCATTGGATTTTCTTCTTGTAACTGCAGTGACGCAAATATTTTTGCTCTGAAATGTGCAAGTCCTGAAAAGTTGCCAGGCAGCTAAGTTTCAACAGCAGCCAGGGCACTTCTAGCTTCTAGGACAGGCTGATGTCCCCTCCCTCACACGCCCTCTAGTGGCGGCCTACACCCGTGTGAACAGTGCCACGTAACAAGAAGAGAGTAATTCTACAATAGGTTGGTACAGGTATCACACACGCTTTCAAATATACAGTATTCTGGCTTAAGAAACTATTTACTTTATGTGTTAGGCATTTACCTTTCTTCTTTTTGCGATTTTTTTCATACTGCCAGAGTAAACTCAGAAACTCAAAGAAGCAGCGAACCGTCTGGTAAAAGAAAAGGCCCAACGTCCAATGAAAAGAAAACACGTAAATAAACTGTGGTATGGTCACATGGTGGGATATTCTACAGCAGCAACCTAGAACGAACCACAGCTATACACAGCAACGTGGATTAATGTTTAGCGTTAGGACATTAGTTCTAGAAGGCTACATAAATACGGTACCATTTTTATAGACCGCAAAAAAAAAAAAAATTGGGAACACATGTATATGTAATTTCAATGTATGTATATTTACATATACAGAACTTGGCTGGGATGGGTGGTTCACGAGAGAACATAACGTCTTCTCAGATTCATTCTTGCTTAAATTGCCCAAAGATTATCGTCGGGAGCACAAGGATAGAGATACAAGTCCTAGTCTGGATGATACAAAGAGTTTCCAAATCTTGCTGAAGTAAAAGCTCTCTTGGAGCATGCCTCAATCATGAGACTATGCAGTTAGACCCCTCACCTATGCCTGGAGGCTCAACCTCGGGCCTGTGGCAAAGTCTCAGAAAGGAAGAATTCAAGACCTTTTACTCCACCCCTCGGACACCGCCTGATCTTGGAAGTCAATCGCTTGGGTTTATTACTTCACAACACGTGACCACTTCTTCTTCACCCCAATCCCGTGAGACTCGGTGTTAAGTGGCACTTGGCCTGAGCAGGGCCCCCCTGTAATGCCTCTGATTTCTGAGGCTCCAGCGTTCCTTTGAGCCCAGCTGCGTCTCTGGACTTCGGCCCTGACCTTTGTTGCCAATGACTGGGCCGTGCCAGTCCCTCTCCTGGCAACCAGAGCCCTGTCTCTGGACGGCAGCTCTGGAGCCGGAGCCATTAGGGCCCTTGGGCAAACTGACTGCCTGCAGCCTTCTGTTGAGTCGCCTCCGACATGCACAATCACAGACCTCATCCTGCGTGATGGGAACCACCACCCCCCCCAACTGTCTCTCTTCATGATAAAAGCCACCATGTTCACTACAGAAAGAGAAATGTAGTAAGGGTAAGCCAAATCAAGAAAATAAAAATCACCTGTATTCCCCTCACACAGAGACACCACGTACGTGACAGCAAATAATTACGAGGCACCGTACATTATACCTTCCCGTACTTATTTAAACCTATAGTTTTTTGGGTTTCTTTTTTACACAATTAGCAACAAAGGGGAAATTTTCGTATCACTAAATCCTCTTCTATAACATGATCTTAATTAACTGCATAATATCCCATTTATTCCAGTTACTATGGCTGCTTAAAAAAAAAACAACAAACTTACGGTATAAAATAAAAAAAATCACCCTCATCTATAGCTCCTGCCTCAGGGCCTTTGCACTGAGTGTTCCCAGAGCCCAGAAGCTCTTTATTCAGACAGGACTCACAACTCACTTTGTAGTCTTTGCTCAAAAATCCTCAGTGAAGTCTTTCTGGAGCACTTGATTACAATTTGTCCCTCCCTGCCCACCCTCACACACCCTAATCCCTTCATCTGGCTTTAGTTTCCTTAAACGGGGTTCACCATGTAACATTATGTAGTGTAGCAATTTATCTTCTGGCTCAGTCACTAGAATATGAACTCCAGGAGGAACGAGTGTGTTGTTTTTTTCTTCCACAGATGCCTAGAAGTACCAGTAATTAAGGCACTCAATAAAAGTTTGTTTGAAAGGATGAATGAACAAACCCACACGTACAATTTCATGAAAAGACTGGAAGAAAACAAACAAAATTGGAAGTGAGTTTAATTTCTGGGTGATGGATTTCTACAGGATTTAGGTTTTCTTCTTTACAGGTTTCCTATATTTTTAGTGTTCTATATTAGTGGGTACTACTTTTAAAATCAGGGGGAAAATATATTTTAAATGCTACTAGGCAAGCAGGATTATAAATAGACATGTTTGGGAACAGTAAAGAAAGAGACAAAGAGAAAAAAAAAATAGGAAAAAACCCCCCAGATTTCCTTTCTCCCAGGAATGACCTAAAAAGAAAAAAAGAAAAAGAAAAAGAAAAAAAAAGAGAGAGAAAGAGAGACAAAGAGAAAAAAAAAAAAAAAACCAAGAAACAGAGAGGAACAAAAGAGAGGCAGAGAGAGACCAAGAGAAAGAGACAGAGAGGCATGAAAAAAGAAAAAAAAAAAAATCAAAGAGACTGAGAGGCAGATAGAAACTTCCAACTGTCTGTGAAGTCTTAATTTATATTCAAATAACCGCAACATAGGCCAGGGTAAGTTAAGAGAAGTGTTAACCACTAATCATTCTTCTTTCTCCGGTTATTAAAATCTAATGAAGCAAGAATGCTAGAAGGCAGCATTAATTAGTCTAGCTTAATTTTTAAAATATATTTATAAATGAATTACATTTTCAAACCCTCAATAATTCAGGATCTACTACCTAATCAAATCCAATAAGCATGGGGTTAAGAGAAACTGAAACATGGATTAAAATGATCGGAGTTGAAATTTTCATCTGCTTTCAAGTGTTAGTAGAGACTCAAGGTGCTGACATGGGAAATGGCAGCGTACTCACACTTTTAAGTATGCAAATATGAAGCAGCTCTAAAATAATTCTAAAAACCGGGGTAACTGAACTCACGATATAAACCGATTACGGAGTTACATTAAAGAAAAGAAACTATCATACACAAAAATTGTAAATTATAAGAAAACATAACATTGAGTGGCTTTCACTTAAGGAGCCCTGAGTTTTAAGTCACTTAGGGCTCCCCTGATGGCTGCTATCCCAGACTCAGGAAGCCCTGACCCCTGGTTTTCTGTCCAGGTTTTGACTTGATAAATCTGCTTGGATACAAGGAGACTATGCTACTCATGAAAGGAATACACGCAGAAACAGGTCTAACAATTTACTGCCCTTGTCAGTGAAGCCAGTGGGCTGTGAAATGCACTTCCTGTTTGGTTTTCTTTTTAATGCTTCAAGAAATGTATCGGTTGCCTACCGGTGGGTCCATGTCAATTTCAGGGAGCGATTTTCTCTGGAACTCACATTCAACCCATGTGCCCTACTTTAGTTTGACGGACTCCTCAGAGACAAGAACGGCCCCTAAATGTCTGGCAGGAGCCATTTTCAAAAATTTGTAAAGAGTTTTGTATGTATATATATACACCATTGACAGTGAAGAGAGAAGCGGCAGAATTCTCCGTATCGTGTCCTTCCTCCAAACCAGCTTTAAAAACTGCTTAGAGTCCTTTGTTCCATACTGGTCTTCAAACTGGTCTAATTTTCAAAGCACAATTTTAAAAAATGAATCCAACAGATCGGAATCCGGATGAAGAACTCGAGAAACTTTCCAGACCAAGTCTCAGCAGCTCTGGCTGAGAGCTCGCTATCTATCAGTCACTGAATGGGGCTGTTCTTTCCCGACAGAGAGGAAGAAAAGGGCTTTGACTCTCCATTGTACAATGCATGACTACAGAATAGTGCTCAATTATTATTTTGGGGGGAAAAAAGGGAATAAAAGCCTATTTGGATTTTTATTTTGGCAGGATAGAGACTTGAATAGTAGTGTTTCATTCCCAGGCCAGTCCAGACATCTTCAGCCGAAGACTTACCCACACTCAGATACACTTATCTGAATTTAAGTGCATATTTTTTCTAAACTAAATAATTTAATTCAATCAAATGTATCCTTCACAGCAAAATTCTTTATTTTTTTTGTCTGTTTATTTTTGAGAGAGACAGAGTGTGAGCAGGGGAGGGGCAGAGAGAGGGGGAGACACAGAATCTGAAGCAGGCTCCAGGCTCCGGCTGTCAGCACAGAGCCCGACACAGGCCTCGAACTCACGAACAGTGAGATCATGATCTGAGCTGAATTCGTAGGCTTAACCAACTGAGCCACCCAGGCGCCCCGGCAAAGCTGTCTTTCAAAGCTCATGGAGATGTGGCTCCCTGTCTACACTTCTGGCTGAAATTAAATTGAAAAAATACAGATTTCAATATTATGCCTTATTACAAAGGTACAGGGACTAGGTTACAAAACACAAGTTACAAGGTCACTTTTAGACACACTCAAAAATGCTCAAACTGTAAAATCGACTAGTTTCAATGTATGAGTCGATACTGTTCCTGTGTCTAACGGCAAAGAAAGGACACCATATAAGATACCACGTTCAATGCTTTTTACTTAGTAGTTCACCTTCTCTATGCAATTTTGATAAGTAAGGATGATTCATAAATAACCGAAAATGCGGTTTTCACACTAAATTCTATTCCTCAGAAGAGACAATTTAGCAAATGGTAGATGACTTTTCACTTTTAACAGACACAGAATGTCGTGCTCAAGGATTTAATTAATTAGACATCCCTTCCTTAAACACTCCAATTTGTTCTGGGCATATGAGCCGGGGCAAACTCAGGACTTGGGTTTTGCAACCAAAGATTCTTGGCTCCTATTCGCTGGGGGCAAAATAATAATAATAATAATAATAATAACAACAACAACAACAAAACAACAACAACAATAATAATAATAGTAATAGAACCAGCTAGAATGTTCTGACTGGCAGTTATCAGGAAGCTGACAAGGCAGAAGGGCATTTCATCCCTCGCAGTGGGGCCACACGACTATTTCTCCTGACGGCAGGGGAGTCCGAGACAAGCCAACACCTCGACCATGTGACCAAGATCCAGGCAAAAAGCTCACAACTCTTGCTAATCCCTGCTGGCTCTAGAAACCCTGACTGTTAATTCTCTGCTATGCCCCTGCACAGTCAACTCCAGGTAAGGCAGAGTAGACCTGATGTCCTCATGAGTCACTGGAAAGCCACTCCCCAATTCCTGTGAAGGACACATTGCTATAGACATCGGGATTCCAAGGATGTCTGATAGGGAATCCCAGCACTCTCAGCCATAATTTTCAAAATCTTTAGTTGCCATGGAAGAAAAAAAAAAAAAAAGATATTTTCTGTAAATTGGAACCGAACAATAAAAGAAGTTTTCTGATGCGAATAGCTCCTTAATCTGGTTATAACGTACAAAACTATTAAAGAACTCTGTAAAGAAATTTTGAATGATCGCTCTATATATGCAAGTCATTTCTGTCAAACTTACACTTCGAAAAACCTGGCCAAAATAAAAACAATTTTAGGTTTTTCAAAGGCAATGTGGACAACGTGTCCTTTGTTAACAGATGATTTTATTCAGTCAGCTGCCACAGTCACGTGCAGAAATAAAAAGCCCTTATGACGCTAAGGGTCAGGTTGCATTTCAATACGAGGAATGAGCCCTAAGATGTGAATTGGGTTCAGTTGACAGACGGCTCTGGAAACACCCTGTCCAGGTTGTACAGTCAGTGTTAACTGTTCATTAAGGAAATAGGTCAAGCACGAGCCCTTCTCAGAACTGAAACACTATGAACCACATCTTCACCAAATCAACTTTCCAGGTACAAAAGCCGTTCTGTGAGCAGCATCTGATTAAAAGTATCCAGCTTTCATTACTGATGACCACGTCAGACTAGATGCTGGCTTTACCGTCGTTTACAAGCACCACCCACGTGAACACTAGGAACAGCCTTTGTCAAACGTCCAGAGAAACTACACACATGTGTAACTATAGACACACACGTCACCATCTTCATGCGAAATTTTGAGAGAAATACTTTCGGCTTCACTGACAGAAGCACATTTTCCCCAGGAGGAAGTGACAAGTCTGTGAAAGAAGAAGCCATTAGACGACAGGGAAGGAAGGAGGTCCCTTTTCTTCGGCTTTATTGAGAATACAGCTGACATGTAACATCGCAGAAGTCTACCGTGTACGATATGATGGCTTGATACACACATAAATTGTGAAGGGATTACCACACAGGTGGTTTAACGCACCCCTCGCCTCACACAATTGTCATTTTGTTGTGGTGGTGGTGAGAACACAGAAGGTCTACTCTCGGTAACTTTGGAGCCTACTATATGGCGCTGTTAACCGGAGTAGCCATGCTTCACATTACATCCCCAGGACTCCCGGGCCTTACACCTGCAAGCGTATGCCCTTAGGCCTCATCTCCTCACTTCCCTCCCCTCCCAGCCCCTGGCAATTCCCAATCTCCTCTCCATTTTTATCAGCAGCTTTTTTAGAGGCCACATATAAGTGAGATCATACAGTATTTCATTTAGACTTATTTCACACAAATGGCGGAATCTCCTTCTGCTTTTATGGCTAAATAATATTCCATCGTATATATGTACCTGTTTATCCATTTGTCCACCATCGGGAGGCTTAGGCTGTTTCCACGTCTTGGCTGTTGTGCATGATGCTGCAATAACCATGCTGGTCCAGGCACGTCTTTGCAACAGTGAGCCCATTTCCTTCGGGCATATGCCCAGAAGCGGGATGCTGGATCATATGGTAATTCACACATATGGTAATTCTCTTTTTAATTTTGCAGGAACCTCCATCCTGTCTTCCCTAGTGGCTGCAACCAATTTACGTCCCCACCAATAGTACACAAAGGTTCCATTTTCAAGGGGCTCCTTTTTAATTTAAAAGCATTACGATGGCATTACGAAGAGAGAATGCCCATTACTTGATTTACCTTTTTACAGTGAACTTAATGATCTTTCAACGAAGCAGTTGAAGCCCCACAGAGAGAAGGCCTGGCCCATTGTGAGACTGAGCACAGACCACCAGCAATATGCGACACAGGACAAAGTAACCAGGAAGTGCAAAGAGCCTAACCCCCCGCGGCGCACATGAGCAAATGGCGCCTCTCTGCCCCCAAAGATCCTCTTACACAGCACTGCTTTCTGTCCTTCAAAGAAAGTGGTTTTGAATTTTTCGATGTTAAAAACACAAGCACTACCCAGCACCAGACACCAGGAATCACTGCAAGCAACGTATCAAATCAAAGAAATTAGAGGAATAAA
The DNA here is from genome assembly GCF_023721935.1 of Panthera uncia. NCBI lineage: Eukaryota > Metazoa > Chordata > Mammalia > Carnivora > Felidae > Panthera > Panthera uncia. The sequence goes on along the minus strand of NW_026057577.1, from coordinate 139,208,577 downwards.
TATTTTAATTCCACATCTCCATGATGAAAAGAGAACAGAATACAATGACACAATAGAAACTGCAGCGAAAACTTCTGCGGTGGATTAAATCACTTTGAAAGAGTCCCTGGCCAAACAAAAACGTAATAACAATAAGAAAGAAACAGGAGGGGCACCTGGGTGGCTCAGTCAGTTGAGCACCGACTTCGGCTCAGGTCACGATCTCGCGGTCCGTGAGTTCGAGCCCCGAGTCGGGCCCCTGTGCTGACAGCTCAGAGCCCGGAGCCTGTTTCAGATTCTGTGTCTCCCTCTCTCTGACCCTCCCCCATTCATGCTCTGTCTCTCTCTGTCTCAAAAATAAATAAACGTTAAAAAAAATAATAAAAAAAAAAAAAAGAAAGAAACAGGAATGATTCTTTGCTCCCACTTCTGATCACCAACTATAATTCTAGTACCAATTCTGACCTGGGGGGTGGGGGGCGGGTGGAGCGCAGGAGGGGGATGTTGACCGCACCACCTAGAGACTCCAGGTCACCAGCTGAGTGTTCTACAAGTCAACTTGATTTTGACATTATCTACCCGGGGATAGCGTCAGACCCCACAGGTCAAGGGCTCAGTCCGACAAAATTCCCACCCTCTTCCCCCACTTAGGTGCCATTCACAAGCCCAGGTAGTCACCCACACTTCTGACCAACTGGCTACAGACTGGAGGTTCCAACGACCCCCTCCCTGCCTTGGTTCCATGAATTTGCTAGAGGGGCTCCCAGAACTCAGAAGCATTTTATTTACGAGATTACGGTTTTGTTACAAAAGATGTGACTCCGGAACATCCAGATGGAAGAGAAGCACGGGGCAAGGTGCGGGGAAACAGTGCTGCTGCCCACAAATCTCTGGGTGTTCACCAACCTGGGAGCTCTCCAAACACTGTCCCTTGGGGTTTTACGGAGACTTCATTACACAGGCACGATTGATCAAATCATTGGCCAAGGATGATTGATTCAACCTCCAGCCCCCTCCCCGCTCCCCAGAGAAAGGGGGAGGGACTGAAAGTTCCAAACCTCAAATCACAAGGTTAATTCCCCGGCCAACCAACCCTTCCCCCTCCTCCCACCTTCCCTCCTCCCCGCACTGGTCCTTAGGTGTGGTGGAAAAGCCACTTCATTAACATGGACAAAAGACACCTTTCTCTCAACAATTAGGAAACTGCAAAGGTTTTAGGACTCTGTCCTTGAAACTTGGGGACAAAGACCAAATCTATATTCTTATTATAAATCACAACATCTCAAACACAACAAACCCCTCAAATTGTATTACAGACTCTTTACAGCTGAGAGGGACATTTGAAACTATTGTCTCTCTTACCTCCGCAGTCAGATGAGAAACTGAGGCCCAGAGAGAACTTGGCAAGATCATCAGCTGGTGGGGGGATGGGGGTGAATTGAATACGTATCTGGACAATTCTAAAGTGAATGTGACCCTTCCTTGAAAAGGTTATTTCCATGATCACGCCTTCTCTGGGGGCACACGGGCACTTTCCCAAAGTAGTGAAATATTACAAATCCACACAAAAGGCATGTTATAAGGTGCTACTCATTCCCTGACCAAAGCCAGTGCGCTGACAAAGGGGGTCCCTGGGTCCTGCTGTGCTCGCTGATACTTTTTTCCAAATCATCATCAAACACTCCAATAGCTTCTAAACAGGCAACGTGTTCTGGGCTATGCTGGAAGGACTTGGACAGCAAGGCCTCTAGAAAAGCAGGCACGTGATACCTTCACGGGTCAAAATAAGTACCAGTAAATCTGAAAGGCTACTCGCCAGAGAGCACAAAGTGCTTTTTAAGATTCCTGTGAAATCACACTAGCCCGCTGGGTGGAATCTTCCCCCTGCCCCAAATTAGGGAGCTGGGTCACTCTCTGCACGTGCACAGAAGGCCAGGACACGCCCAAGGAGCTCCAGCGTGCCTGCAACAAACAGGACTGGGAGCTGGGACCTGTACTGCCAGGCCAGGGGTGGGGTCACGCCTAGAGTGGCCTGCAAGCCACAAGGGCACCACCGTCACCACACTTTCAGATCGTTCTCTGGTCCTGTTCTCATCAATAGCCTTCTGGTCTTAATTTGATTTCCCAAACAGGCAGCCATAACCAACTTGGAGAAACCTGACAAGCACCACTTTGGCCAGGTGGTCAAGGTTAGCATCGTGAGTGATAAATCACGTCAATGGGAAGCACCCTTGACACGGAGTGATGGAAATGGCACTTCACCCCTGTTGGCTTCTCCCCAAAACCCATAACCCCAGAGTAAAGGGGGGGTTCTATAATATACTTGACTAGGACTCCTCAAAACTATCAAGGTCGACAAAAACAAGAAAAGCCTGAGAAACTGTCACAGCCAAGAGGAGCGGAAGGAGACATGACTATGAAACACATTGAGGAATCCTGGACGGGATTCTAGAACAAAAAAAAAAGAACATTGGGCAAAAACTCGGGAAATCTGCACACAGTGTGGACATTTAGTTAATAAGAATATATTGACTATTGTTTCATTAATCATCACAAATACATCATAGTAATGTAATAATGTTAACAGAAGAAAGGTGGGGGTGTACTATCTATATACGGGAACCTTGTACTATCTTTTCAATTTGTACATCTCAACTGTTCTAAAAAATAAAGTCCATTTTAAAGAAGGAGAGAACCAACTATGTATTTGAACCCACTGGACATCTTGGAGGCGCAGTCACCTGCCCTCCGTTAGCCATGACATTGAAAACCAAGTTCCCTACCTTTCACTGAGGCTTCTCCACAACTGTGCACCTGCAACAAGGAGAGGCAAAGAATGAAACATTAATGGAGGTGTTTTTCTCTCGAAGCATTTCTCAACGTAGAAATCTTCTGAGCTATTAAAAATGCTTAGATGTTGGGACGCCTGGGTGGCTCAGTTAAGCGTCCAACTTCGGCTCAGGTCATGATCTCATAGCTCATGAGGTCCAGCCCCACGTCGGGCTCTGTGCTGACAGCTCAGAGCCTGGAGCCTGCTTCAGATTCTCTGTTTCCCTCTCTCTCTGTCCCTCTCCTGCCTGTGCTCTGTCTCTCTCCCCCAAAAACAAACATTAAATTTTTATTTAAAATTAAAAAAAAAATAAAATAAAATAGAATGCTTAGATCTTTCAACTCTAGAAATTATCAAACCATTCAGTATACACCTCTGGTACCAGAATTCATTCAGGCAATGTGCCCACAAGTATTTCAGAGCCTGCTATTTGTAAAACACTTGGATAGGTGCCTCGGGAGATGGAACCCTGTATCACACATGGTCCTGCTTCGGGGACTTGAGTGTTCAGTGGGGCAGACCTAGCATGCACTGAGGTGGTGTATGGAGGGAGAGAGAGAGTATGGCTGCTCGAGAGGGTCCCAAGAACAGAGGTGCCATTTACGGTGGGCTTTGAAATGGTACCGACAAAAGGAGAACTGAGACAACAGTGATTTGAGAAAGGAGGTTTTTATCTATTCATCCTTTAGGTGTTTTGAGCTTATGTTGAGGCTCAAGTGAAATCAACAGAAAAAAAATGCATACTTGGATCTCATTTGCTTTCTTTTTAAAAATTTTTTTTAATGTTTATTTATTTTTGAGAGAGACAGACACAGAGTGCGAGTGGGGGAGGAACAGAGAGAGAAGGAGACAGGGAATCCGAAGCAGGCTCCAGGCTCAGAGCTGTCAGCACAGAGCCTGACATGGGACTCAAACTTGTGAACCGTGAGATGATAACCTGAGCCAAAGTTGGATGCTCAACCGACTGAGCCACCCAGGCGCCCCTCTCATTTGCTTTCTTGACGGGCTTACTTTCTTCATTGCACTATATCTTAATATTATACACCCAGCTACCAGTTTTAATGGATATTAGAAATGGCCATGAGGTGGTTTCTGCATTTTCCCATCTTTCCAAAGATGTTGTCCCTTTTGTTCTTCAGTATCCCCTATCAAAGATCTATTAGGGGTGCCTGGGTGGCTAAGAGTTGGTTAAGAGCAGGTGACTCTTGATGTCAGCTCAGGTCTTGATTTCAGGGCTGTGAGTTCAAGTCCCACATTGGGCTCCATGCTGGGCATGGAGCCTACTTTGGACGGAAGGAAGGAAGGAAGGAAGGAAGGAAGAAAGGAAAGAAGGAAGGAAGGGAGGGAGGGAGGGAGGAAGAAAGGAAGGAAGGGAAGGAGGGAGGGAGGAAGAAGAAAAAGAAAGAAAGAGAAAGAAAGAAAGAGAAAGAGAAAGAAAAGAAAGAGAGAGAGAGAAAGAAAGAAAGAAAGAAAGGGAGGGAGGGAGGGAGGGAGATCTGTGTAATAAATTCTTAAAATTTAGTCCCAGGAAAAAAAAAATTTAGTCTCAAAATTGTTTGCATTCTTTCATCACACTATTAGAACTATTCAGTGGATCTAGTTTCCCTTTTTGCCTTGGCTGCTAGTAAGCACAGGGATCACTCTGTTGCTCAATTATGGTCACCATATTGGAATCTATTCCTCTACTTACACCTTTTAAAAATAGCCTTGTTTTTTATGTTCCTCACAAGCTGCCTCAAATACTTTGGGGTTAGATGGCACAGCAAACAAAGCAAAGAAACAATTCCAAAGAATCCAAGGGCTTACGAACACTAGTGATGCCTCAGCTGAAGCTGGAAAGTGGGAGAGACTAAATTCTGGCACTAACACTCACCTTGTCATATGACCCTTCTCTGATAGCACAGGCCCCAAGAGTGGAGGAAGTGGGTGACATCATGGGGTGCTTGCTTGTTTGCTTATTAAAAGTGGGGAAAATGAGCATGGTTGGGCTGTGGGGACAAGGACATTCAGAATGGCAAGGACAGCAGACCTGCAGCCACTGAGCACTGAGCAGGTGGGGGCTGTGCAGGGCAGAGGGGCGGGTAAGAGGCTGAGGCGGAGGGCGCTTACCCTGAGGGCAGAGCCGGTTCAGCAGGAGTGAGGGGCTGGGGGCTGGCCAGAGGATGTCCTGAGGGGTGACTCTCAGCCTTTGTAGGGGTTGCAGACAGACTGCTTCTGGTGGCTCAGGTCAAAGATGAGGCCACGCAAGTGGGTGACCAAATCCAGGTTACAGGATGCAGGGACAGAGAACGGAGGCACACGAGTCCACCCGCCACGATCCCCGATGGCCCATGCTCAACTGTGACCAGAAAATGGCGTAAATGGACAGTGCAGATTTCGCAGGAGGAAAGGTACGAAGGGACCGAGGTTGAAAACGAGTGGCCGCGTGGGGACCTGCTGAGCCCCCCTCCCGCCGCACAGGGCGGTGCTGGAAGAGGATGTTAAAGGGAGCCGGTGGCAGAAGGACAGGCTCTTCTGCAAGGAGAGGGAGGCGGGGGACGGTCGAACAACAGCCTATGGCTGCAGAGGGATTTTCCACGCTGCAGAAGGGTCCTCCAGGGCCTGGACGAAGGGGCTCACACAGGGAAGTGTGCACTCAAGGTACACAACAGGAGTGAGCGCGAACCACCCCCCCAACACAGCTGCAGGCTGCTCCTGCTGCCGACTTGTAACAGAGACGTGGATTCCAGCAGGTTCCACAAAGATGAATTCACGTGAAAGATCTCCACATTGTTGCCCACCTCCTTCATATTAAGCATCTGAGATGGTATTAAAAATAGCAATGGGGGGTGGGGGGGAGAGGAGGAATAAAACGAAATTCATAACAGCAGAAGGAAGCATCAGCGCTTTAGCCAAAACCGTCGTGGGAAGTGGGGACGCTGAGACGGGAGGGGAGAGAACGGCCCCGGGAGCCCGACGGCTGGCTCTTGCTTTCCCAGGTGCTGTCCTAAAGCCAACATGAGCAGCGACAGCGGCTGGCGGTTCTGGCTGAAGCCATGGCGTCTCCGTAACAGCATGTGGCTCGAGATGGAAGCTTCCCGGAGACCCACTCGTCTCAGCCGGGCCTGGGCTGAAAAGTCTGCAGAGTCAGGCCCCTGCCCACTATCTGCAGGGCTCAAATGGGTCTTTGTCTCCAAAGCCTCCACTAACGGAGGCCGAGGCCGGCACTTGTGCTCCTTCGTCGCGGGCCGAGGGGCGCTGGGAGAGAGCAGAGTTAATCCCGACCTTCTGCCTTTGTGCAGCAGAAATGCTGTATTCGGAGCAGTGCAAGCTGGGCTCATACCCTCAGAGAAAGCCTGGCCTGGGGCAAGCGCCTGGCGTGCAGGATGGGGTCTGAGAGCTCACCTGGGGCGCAGGGGCCCGGGGTGGGCCTGGATGCCCCTGGCAGCCCAGGGCCGCCAGCAGGCCCTGAACAGAAAAGCGCTCGGCACAGGTTGCCCGAGTGAACACACCCCACGACGTTCAGATGACGCGGCAGAGCAGACCAGGCCGCATGGAAGCTACTGAGCCCAGGGCACTCCTGTTCCACGGTCTCAGTCCACCCTACCCGGCCGAGCGGCCTGGGTTGGTCTCGGCCGTGTCACGGGATGAAGAAGCTCAGGCTGTGCGGCTGGCGGGATGACGGCCCCCAGAGACGCCAGGTCTCCCATCCCCAAAACCTGCAAAATGCCACTTTCTACGGAACCGGGATGCACTGTGTGTGACTGAGTCAAGGGCCAGGAGATGGGGAGACTGTCCGGGGCTGTCCAGGTGGGCCCCAAGTACAACCACGAGGGTCCCTGTAGGATGGAGGTTTGACGAGGACAAAGAGGAGGGGGTGAGCGCAAGGGCAGAGAGTGGAGGGACGTGGCCACAAGCCACGCACGACAAGCCACCACCCAAAACCACCCGAAGAGGTAGGGGATGCTTCCCTAGAGCCTCCGGAGGGGGCACGGCCCTGCCGGAACCTCGATGTTGGCCCGGTGGCACTGATTTTGGGCTGGTGGCCTCTAGAACAGCGAGGGGAGAGATTTCTGTCGCTTTGAGCCACCACGTTTATGAGGGCTTGTTACCGCAGCCCCAGGAAACTAACCCACTATCTGGTGGGTCCCCGCCACACTGGGAAGTGAAGCGAACAAGCCCGGACTAGACCCTTCGGGCTCCTACTCTTCCAAGGCCACAGCTTCCGTTCGCCGAGGGCCGAATCCTTGCAAGCAGAGGCGGCCTGCACTCTGTGAACGCGGAGGTCCCGTATTCACAGGAACGTCAAGCCAACGGGTCAAGGCTGATAACAACCTCTGTGCGAGCGGCCGAGAGTGAGAAAAGAGCAGTCGCGAAGCCTTCAAGCCCTGTACTTGCCTGCCACGTTTGTCTGCTCCTACAACTTGTGCCCAAATGGCACCAGATTTGACTCGAAACGGAAACGATCGAGATGCTTGGCTAAAATGGCTGCTGATAAAAATGTGTAAGTGGTTATTTCTTCTAAGATTCCCCCGAGGAAGGTCCTAGAGGGTGAAAATGTTACAAAGTCTACTGGAGAAAAAGGGTCTCTCCTCTGTCCGTTAGGAATCAGGGCAGAGGGGTGCCCGGGTGGCTCAGTCAGTTAAGCGCCCACTCTTGATTTCAGCTCAGGTTATGATCTCATGGTTCATGAGATCGAGCCCAATGTCAGGCTCTGCACTGAGTGTGGACTCTGCTTGGGATTCTCTCTCTCTCTCTCTCTCTCTCTCTCTCTCCCTCCCTCCCTCCCTCCCTCCCTCCCTCCCTCTCTCTCTCTCTCTCTCCCTCTCCCTCTGCTCCTCTCCCCAACCTGTGCCCTCTAAAAAAAAGAAAATGAGATGAAAAGTTTGAATCAGGGCAGAAACAGGGCATCACCGTGGGTGCATCTGACAGACCCTGTGCAAAACCCACAACGTGAGACCGATGCTCGGCTTCCAGGTGGCCTTAATACATCCGTGGTGAACAGAGTACTGGGGCAGGTGTCTGACAGGGTTAACAGGGAGTTGGGTGTCTATTCTCTGAAACAGAAAAGGATGGGGTGAAGAGGGAGAGGAACGAGGGGAGAACCCATACACGAATGCAATCTTAATCCACAGATTCATGAAAAGAAGTAATTGGGGGCCACTGGGTGACTCAGTCAGTTGAGAGTCTGATTCTTAGCTTCGGCTCAGCTCATGGTCTCACGGCCTGCGAGTCTGAGCTCCACATTGGGCTCATGGCTGTCAGCGCAGAGCCCGCTTTGGATCCCCCGTCCCTCTCTCTCTGCCCCGCCCCCACTTGCGCTCTCTCAAAATAAATTTTAAAATATATTTTAAAAAAAAAAAAAAAAGGGTAAAAAAAAAAAAAAGAAAAGAAAAGAAGGAACTAGACATAAGTGAATTTGTGGGAGGTCTCCTAACCGAATTTCCAGTTTGGCACTTCCCAATTCCGGTGGATTTATTCCTCGCGTAAATTCCTACAGTTAACAACATTGGGTTTTTTTTCACCTTCTCAGATTCACTAGAATGAAGGAATTACCTTCAAACCTGGTAATGCAGCAATGTAACACAGTCTTTCTACACATAATTTACTTTAAGAAGACTTAGAATATAAACTGGAGCTCAAGCCCACTGTGGACCATGATGATGGTAAACCCATAACAGCTGAGATCCCTGGTCTCAGAATTGGCTTTAGGGAGAACAAGGGTGCTTCCTACAAGGCAGGCCTCGGTACCCTGCCAGGGCGGGAACTCTGGGAAGTTCTTACGCGCATTGATCCATATGGACCCCGGCCAATATTATCTTTCCGTGCGGGTGTTACACTGAGGGAAATCAAATGTCTCACTGGAACCTCCTTCTCTTGGCTATTTTTTTTTTTTTAATTTATTTATTTGAGAGAGAGGAGAGCGAGCGAGTGTGCAAGCGGGGGAGGGGCAAAGAAAGGAGGAGAGAATCCCAAGCAGGCTCCGCACCGTCAGCGTGGAGCCTGACGTGGGGCTCGATCTCACCAACCCATGAGATCATGACCTGAGTCGAAAGCAAGAGAGTCGGACCCCTAACCAACTGAGTCATCCTGGTTTTTGATCCCATCAATCTTACCACATTTAAAGTTCCCAGGGCTCAATTACTCCAAGGAGGGACTTTTGCTCATTCACAAAATCTAGCTCAGGCTCTGGTCAGAGGGCCTCTCCAAGTACAGAAAAGCTGGACTCAGATTTATAACACAAATTACTCAGAAAACACCTTGAGCAAATTTCAAAATTAACTCAAAGTCTCATTTTTAAATAATCAGTTCACATTTCATTATCATGAACTCATTTGTTAAAATTTACTTAACTACTACTTTTTTTTTTTTTTTAAGTAATCTCTACCCCCAACATGGGGCTTGAACTCAAAACCCCAAGATCAACAGTCACGTGTTCTACTGACTGAGCCAGCCAGGCACCCCAATTGTTATTTGTTTTTAAGCCCAGAATTGTTTTTCTTCATGGAGGCAGAGAAAGTTTTCATATAAATGAGCCCATTTTCCAGTGGCCCAAGCTTCATCTTGGGGGACGTTATAAATATTTCACTGTCATCCTCACTGCAACCTGCTTACATATCAAAATGGTATTTAAGTAGCACTCAGAACCAAAGAGAAACAAGCACGCACACACAAACCTTTCGCTCAGGACCAGTAGCTCTGACTAGGGACATCAGTTAAGTATGTAATAAATATTTGCCAAATAAATAAATATTCAACAAACATTAATAATAGCCAAGTCAATGCCTACATGACGTTATTTTGTTCCCTTCTGCAATGTTTTTATTTATTTTAATAGAGAAAGAGAGGGAGGGAGGGGCAAAAAGAGAGGGGGAGAGAGAGAATCCCAAGTAGGCTCTGCTCTTGGACCCACAAACTGTGAGATCGTGACCTGAGCTGAAATCTAGAGTCAGATGCTTAACTGACTGAGCCACCAGGGCGCCCGTTCCCTTTTAAAACTACTTGGTTAATGTGCCTACACAAAGATCAGATATTTGGGGCCTAGCAAATTACATACCATAAAAATGAATTCTCAGTTTTCTTACCTCTAGCTCTGGACAAAACCATATCCTTTATTATTTGCATAATAACGCGCCCGAGTATCATGACAGAAATCAGGTGATACACTCTCCATGGAGTCAGTGCAAGGAACCTGTAACAGCAAAAACAGACAAATCACGATTTCAGTTTGACGATTTTCATCTTTTTTTTTTTAAGTTAGGTTTAGTTCCTAACATAGAAACGAAGACACAAATTTCAGTTTTCAGAATCACCCCAACGAGACCACATCAAAGTTACCCAATAGGCATCAAAGTCAGCAAAATAAAAGCGCTTGGGCCACGTATGCGTTGGTGCTAGCCTTTCCGCTGTAACCTCTAATTTGGGCAGAGGATTCTCTATGCTGGGTGTGGCCCAAATATCACCCTGCTAACAGATGGAGAGTGGAACTGACCTGAAACCACATCATGAGGCACGTGAGAGGCAGAAGGGTAGGTTTTCCACTATGTGGAGGGGCTACTGCCCTCCCTGTTCTACTTCTATCTACATTCATCCACCAGCCCCTCCCTCCGATCTCTTGGAAACAGCAGTGATTAAGGATCCAAGGCACTAGCCCCTTCTCTTTAAGATCACATCCTGTGGTCTATCCAGCCAGGTCCTCTCCAAGGGGAAACCAAGAATTCTTTATCATGAACAGCACACAAACATTGCAGTACTTTTTTTTTTTTTAATGTCTATTTATCTTTGGGGGGGGGGGTCACAGAGAGGGAGACACAGAACCCGAAGCAGGCTCCAGACTCTGAGCTGTCAGCACAGAGCCTGACGTGGGGCTCGAACTCACCAATCATGAGATCGTGACCTGAGCCGAAGTCGAACATTAACTGGGCCACCCAGGCACCCTTGTAGTACTTTATGATTGGGCTTATAAAGGAACGGAATAAGCCTTCATACAGAGGTTGAAGACTGCTTACAGATTAAATGCTCAAGCTTCCAGTTAATATTAATTTTGGTGTAATCATAATCTTAGAAAAGTTAACATATATGTCGTTTAAAACTAGTTGCAAGGCACTGTAGGCTTTATGGAGAAGGACACATACTGTAAAGAAAGAATCCTGTCTTCCGGGAACTTACTTCCTCATCTGAGACAAACACGGGCCAAGCCAACCTAACAAAATCCAAGGCAATGAGTCTGAGGTACTCAAGTAAAACATAAGCAAAGAACAAAGAGAAGCAAAAGAAGGAATGATTAACTAAATAATAAGGGAAGATTTTATGGAAGTGGCCCTTGAACTTGGTCTGGCAGGACGGATGAAATTGAGAGGAAAACAGAGGTTGTTCCAGTATTCCAGAATATTCCAGGATACAACATGTATAGAAGATCATAGTCGGGGACAGGGAGGTGTGCCTGGGGCACAGTGAGTGTCCTAGGGTGCCCCAGCAAGACATGGATAAAGGAGATATGCGGGAGATGGGCAGATAGAGAAGATATTGAGGGGACAAGCTGTCGGCACACTGTGGCAGGCCCTGAATTATCTGCTAGGGCATTTGGTCTTAATAATACCAGCAATAAAGAGAAAGCCAAAGGTATAGACAGGTATCAGGTAGGAAAGTGGAATGATGGGAGATTTCAGAAGATGCCTGAGAGAATGAGGTAGGAGAGTGAAGAAGCATGGAGTCCGGAACGTCTGCTAGAAGGTTGTGTAACGTGTTTGGTGAGAAGCGGCCGATGTGAGATGCTGGTGACGTCATGGGTAAAGCCCTCCGGCGCAAAGTGGGCAACCCAGGTGCCAGCTCTGGTTCTCCTAGTGAGTGTCACCTGGGCCGGTAAAATAAGCGGGTAGAACAGGTAAGTGCTTCGTAAATACCGGTCACCACTGCCACCAGGTTGCTGCCTGGAAAGCTTGTTAAAATACAGACTCCCAGACCCCACGTTCCTCCCCCAGGCCCCCTGAAACAGGTGGTCTAATTACCAGTGTTTACACTCAGTGAGTACTTACTTGGAGAGTGTCTACACTGGGCCAGCCACTGTGCTACCAGAAGGAACTAAATACTGAGCAAGAGGCACAGAGGGAAAGAGCAGACCTACAAGATAACCCGTAACACCAACATCTCTTTTTTTAGTAGCAACGATTTCATTTGCTAATCTGGGACTGCTGCTGGCTCTCTTTTGAGCTCGTATGTTTCTATTAAGTGGCTGTTTTCTGGTCTTTGTTTTCTTTTTGGCTTACCTCCTCCTATCAGTTTATGATCCCTGCTTGCTGTGATCCACATGCCAGACTCTGATCTCCCCACCTGACATCAAAGTGGCAAGTTTTCAAAAGTCTTCATGGTGACCCACAGTGAGAAATTCACTTACATCTAAATACGTACAAATGAAACCAAAGTTTCAAAAAATAATATTTGTCCTTATAATGTGTAATGCCTTCTGATACCTTCCATTCAATTCTATTTTTTAATGCTGACTGCAATTCTAAGGTGATTCAGGGCTCCTGCAGGGGTTGTATGTAACTCACAGTTTCATTCGCTGCATCAGAGAAAATCTATAAATGTTAAATTAGTATGTTTCATTAGATCACCTGCTGTGCAGAGTCAAGCAAAGCCCTAGGAAAGCTCCCTCAAGTTTAAAGGTCTTCAGACTCAGCCAGGAAACCAGTTACATATCTTTGAAGAAATAAAGAAATGCAAAAACAACCCAAGCAGTGAAGGTCTTAGTGGAAGTTATGATCTTCCAGGAATACAAAAATTAGGTAACGACAGGAGTGTAACCCTCAGCCTTGGCTGCTGGAAGACTTCACTCGGAGGGCGTTGCCATGGCAACTCCAGTTGGGGGTCCAGTGGACATTTTGGCCAAGGGTCTCAATGGTCATTAAGAATCCTACTGGGCTGATGGCTCGGAGCCTGGAGCCTGTTTCCGATTCTGTGTCTCCCTCTCTCTCTGCCCCTCCCCCATTCATGCTCTGTCTCTCTCTGTCCCAAAAATAAATAAAAAATGTTGAAAAAAAAATTTAAAAAAAAGAATCCTCAATCATAAAGGATAGGCTATTTCATAAATGATGCCGTGATCATTTGCAATCCATCTGAAAGACAGGAAAATTGTATATCTATCGCCAAATTAAGGTGAATGAGAAAGGAATAATATTTGCAACAAGGTCAGCCCATGTTCCCTAAAGGGCAGATGGGACATATTTTCAGCTTCGTGGGTCTTCTGGTCTCTGTCACAACTGTCAACTCTGTCACTGTATGAAAGCAGCACAGATATTATATGAAAGAATGGGTCATGTTGCAATAAACTTCACTTAACACACACACGCACACACACACACACACACACACACACACACACACACACCTGCGAATCCTCAGTCAGAACAAAGGCAATCCATACAACTGCTCAGGAAGGGAATGCTAAAATTGTATGGGATTCCATAATCGTCTCCTAGGCAGGCTAGCATCCTTGACCCCAAGAATTAAGTACAGAAATGTTTGTGAAACTAATCCCTAATATTAATCATTCATATTTAGAAAAACCTATGCATATTTGGTTTTTTAATTATTTATACTGTTTTAGATGATTCATCTCATGGTTCCAATTTAAAATATGTAGCTGTACAAAGGAAACAACCAACAAAACTAAAAGGCAACCAACGGAATGGGAAAAGATATTTGCAAATGACATATCGGACAAAGGGCTAGTATCCAAAATCTATAAAGAGCTCACCAAACTCCACACCCGAAAAACAAATAACCCAGTGAAGAAATGGGCAGAAAACATGAATAGACACTTCTCTAAAGAAGACATCGGATGGCCAACAGGCACATGAAAAGATGCTCAACGTCGCTCCTCATCAGGGAAATACAAATCAAAACCACACTCAAGATACCACCTCACGCCAGTCAGAGTGGCCAAAATGAACAAATCAGGAGACTATAGATGCTGGCGAGGATGTGGACAAACGGGAACCCTCTTGCACTGTTGGTGGGAATGCAAATTGGTGCAGCCACTCTGGAAAGCAGTGTGGAGGTTCCTCAGAAAATTAAAAATAGACCTACCCTATGACCCAGCAATAGCACTGCTAGGAATTGACCCTAGGGATACAGGAGTACTGATGCATAGGGGCACGTGTACCCCAATGTTTATAGCAGCACTCTCAACAATAGCCAAATTATGGAAAGAGCCTAAATGTCCATCAACTGACGAATGGATAAAGAAATTGTGGTTTACATACACGATGGAGTACTACATGGCAATGAGAAAGAATGAAATATGGCCCTTTGTAGCAACGTGGATGGAACTGGAGAGTGTGATGCTAAGTGAAATAAGCCATACAGAGAAAGACAGATACCATATGGTTTCACTCTTATGTGGATCCTGAGAAACTTAACAGAAACCCACGGGGGAGGGGAAGGAAAAAAAAAAAAAGAGGTTAGAGTGGGAGAGAGCCAAAGCATAAGAGACTCTTAAAACTGAGAACAAACTAAGGGTTGATGGAGTGTGGGAGAGGGGGGAGGGTGGGTGATGGGTATTGAGAAGGGCACCTTTTGGGATGAGCACTGGGTGTTGTATGGAAACCAATTTGACAATAAATTTCATATATTGAAAAAAAAATTAAAAAATAAAAAAATAAAAATAAATAAAATATGTAGCTGTAAAATTAAACAAACAAACAAACAAATAAAATGCATAGCTGTATAGACTTGTGACTTGAAATTAAAATCTTAGGAACAGAGGAGTTTAATTTCTTCATTTTTCAGGAACTGCCTAATGTTCAGGAAAGCCTGGTTTGTTTGTTTTTTTCCAACTTCTACTTTGGTAAATTTCAAACACACATAAAAAGAGAGACCAACGTATAATAGAAAAGAGTCAACAGTTTTGCATCCATGGCCAGTCTTGTTTCTTCTATGTTCCCACCAAGCTCTCCCCCCACCCATCCCCACCACCCAGGATTACTTGAAGCAAATCCTAAACATCATATAATTGAATTTACAAATATTGCCACCTATCTTCCCAAAAAGGAAATTTTAACCTAACAATAAAAACACTGTCTCATCTTAAAAAATTGTTTTAATCCCTTAATGTCATCAGATATCCCAACAGGATGCACATTTACCCAATCACCTTCTGTACACACATGTGCACATACACACAAAGACTGAAACAAGATTGGAAAAAAATCATACACTGAAATTGATGATGTGAGTTTTGAGTTTCCTGTAATTTATAGGTTTACTGCCTTCTCTTTCTCTCTCTGTCTCTCTCTCTCTCTCTGCTTGAAATTCTTTGTGGAAGAAACAGACTCATTTGTTCAGTAAAATCTTCCAGAGTCTGAGAATCAGTCATTGAATCCTGTGGTTTAGTTTAACATTTTCCTCAATGCCTTGGGCGGACTATAAAAACAGGCAGTTCAATCTAGAGACTCGGCCAGATTTAGGTTCAAAATTTAAACTACATCATAGGTGTTGATGTGTGTTTCCATCAGGAGGCAGATACTGTCTGGGTGCTGGGGTCTATATTCCTGTGATATTAGCAGCCACTGACGAGGTCTACCTATCTTAGGAGACACAGGAGAGTGAGAGCTCTTCACTCTTGCTTCAGCCACCAGCTGGATCAGATCTATAAAGAGAAACGTCCCCAATGGATGTCTGATTGCCCTGAGACACGGATCTCACAGGAGAGGCAGGATTAATTCTTGAGTCTTTCTCTTTATTCAGCAGCTGTCAAGATAATGAGACAGTTCCTCAGTAGCCTCTAACGAAAACCAAGTTGGCTTTCTTCTTTCCTTTCTGTAGTGTTGTTATGATCATACTCGATATGCTTCAGTCCACTGCAGTATTATTCCTTCTGACCCTCAAAAGTGTCCCATCTTGGCTGGTGGGAGCTTATTCGGGCTGGTTCCTGAGTCCTTTGGTACAACTTTAATAATCTTTGATAATTAAGTACTTTAAAGCGATAGAGAAAATACAAAATTTACAAACGTGGGTTAAAATGTTTAAACGGGTATATAACTAAACTTTTAAACAAAACATGGGGCACCTGGGTGGCTCAGTCGGTTGAGCATCCAGCTTCGGCTCAGGTCATGATCTCACGGTCCGTGAGTTCGAGCCCCACGTCGGGCTCTGTGCTGACAGCTCAGAGCCTGGAGCCTGTTTCGGATTCTGTCTCTCCCTCTCTCTCTGCTCCTCCCCTGCTCGTGCTCTGTCTCTGTCTCTGTCTCTCTCTCTCTCAAATAAACAAACATTAAACTTTTAAACAAAACCAATCATTCACCAGAGGCTATCTTAAAATTGGCTATTAAAATTTGCTAGATTGATAAACAAAATGTGTTACATTTTGTTACATACAGTTGCCCCTAGTATTGACATCTTATTTCAGTGTGGCACATTTGTTATAACCAACACACCAATATGGATGCATTGTTAACTCCTTGGTTCATATTAAGGTTCACTCTTGGTGTTGCACCTTCTATGGGTTTTGACAAATGCATAATGTCATGCATCTACCATAACAGCATCACATAGAGTATTTTCACTGCTCTAAAAATCCCGTATAGCACATATTCAGTCCTTTCTCACTCCCCAGAAACCAAGTGACCACTGGTCTTTTAACTGTCTCCACTGGTTTGCCTTTTCCAGAATGACATGCAGTTTTTACTATCCTCTGTGTCTTTTAATGGTTTGATAGCTCACTTCTTTCTATGACTGAATACTATTCTATTGTATGATACACTACTGTTTATTCATTCACCTACGGAAGGACATCTTGGTTGCTTCCGATTTGGGGCAATTAAGAATAAAATTGCTACTCTGTGTCAGATTTTGTGTGGTTACAAGTTTTTCATTCTTTGGGGACAGCCTTTTAAAAAAAAAAAAAAACAGGTTCATCAGCATGCCAGCTTATTTTGGATTTATGGGCAGTTAAAACCTCCAAGGATTCTACTTTTTGGATGCAACTTTTGAATCTAAGTATGTCCTATTAAATTTGTTCTTGTCTGACACAGCCCGTCATCCAAACCTACAGACCTTAATGGTGTCCCCAACCCCATTCATTCTCTCATCCAGCTTCTTAACACCTACACATTTGCAGGTAGTTTGTCCTCGTCCACACTATTGATCAAAGGTGTTGATCAGCACTGAC
This sequence comes from Panthera uncia, assembly GCF_023721935.1. Classification (NCBI taxonomy): domain Eukaryota; kingdom Metazoa; phylum Chordata; class Mammalia; order Carnivora; family Felidae; genus Panthera; species Panthera uncia. The sequence continues at coordinate 139,191,619 of NW_026057577.1, read as the reverse complement.
GCCCTGTCACTTCCCATTAACAGCTGCTCTCAGAGTGACCTAGATTAATCAGCACTTTATGAAGATGATAGACCATCTAATCTGCCAGTCCATTCTTGTCCCCGTCACTCCACCTTATCCACAAAGATGTAACAACAGATTTTCTTAAACACCTTGCTGGAGCCTAATACATTCCTAAGGTCTACGTGTTTCTAAGTGTCGATCTGCTTGACTGATGAATTACTTTGAGGTATGAAACAGTTCTCAGTTGCAGAACTAAACACCATTAGAACCTGCCAAAGGGGTCATGGGGCACAGCCTGTTCTGAACCCTGGGGTGACCTTGCTGATGTGCCCATTCACAGAATTCCCACGTGGCCACCACGTCACCCATGGTGGAATTCTAAGGCAAAGATGGCCACACACAGGTGATCAGAGGATTCCTGAAGGCTGTGGAGTAATTATTAAGAGATGAATTGTGGTCAAAATGCAGAAGGCCCAAGAAATCATGAGAAGCAGAGTGATAAAGTACAGACTTTGAAGAGGGAGGTCTGTGGATACACATCACCCTCACTCATAGTTTTCCAGGTCCAGTGCGAGGTGACAATGCAGAGACCTCACGGGGAGTGGAGAAGTCAATACCCCATTTCCACCAGTCTGTAGCCCCAACACATAACAAATGGGCCCCCAAGATATTTCAACCTCCCCTCCAGGGCATGTTTGGGATCCGGATTCAGGGTGGATGTAATGGCCCTGACCAGTCACTCCTGAATGCACCGTGACGTTGCCAGCTGGGACAAGGACAGCAAGCACCTTATCTTGAGGCTGCAAAGCACATGCCTGATGAGGACGCTTCTCACTTGTGCTCAGGCCCCCCATGAGGGGCAGATGGCCACGGTGGAACACAAGCCTCCCCCATCCTGGGGGATGCAACCTGCCCGCAGTCCTGGGCAGACGACCCTGGGCAGTCACGCAGAGCAGCTGGGTGGGGAGGGGAGCCGGGGCAGGACCGCTGGCAGGTGGCAGAGGGGAAGGGAAGCTACCGGGAGTGGAAGCTCCACCCCCCTCCCCGTGCCCATTCCACTGGCCCGTCACGCTGCACTTACAAAAAAAAAACAAAGTCAAACATCAAAGAATAAAGAACTGCCAGACAGCAACTGCAGAGCATTACTCCCCAAGGGTGGGGCCCTCTGAACACCAGACTCTGTGCGACTGGACAGGCCACTCACCCACTTAGCCAGCTCTCCCCGCATGATAGCTTGGAGGGCAGGTCCCCAACACTGACCAACAAAGGCTTTCTTCCTCCTCAAAATAGTTCTTAACTTAAAAAAGGCCAACAACCCTTAACCAAATTACCCTAGGGAACTGTGATCACATTAGTGGATCCTAGAATGGACAAAGCACCACTAATCCCTAAGTCTCCAGCTATCAGAAACATCTTTCTATAGATGGATAGGCTTTTTAAAAAAATTTTAATGTTTATTTATTTTTGAGAGAGAGAGAGACAGAGTGCAAGCAGGGGAGGGACAGAAAGAGAGGGAGACACAGAATCTGAAGCAGGCTCCAGGCTCTGAGCCGTCAGCACAGAGCCCGATGTGGGGCTTGAAACTACGAAATGTGAGATCATGACCTGAGCCGAAGTCAGACACTTAATCGGCTGAGCTACCCTGGCATGGATGTGCTTTTTTAAATACCCAATTAATAGGGAAAAAACCTACTACCTCTTTTTAAAATTAGAATATCACTGTCTGATACATGTATTTCTTTTAGCTGATGCTGGATATAATTTCTGTCTGATAAAGGATATTCCAATTTTGGAAACCAAGGCAAGTAAACATTATATGTGACAACTATAATATCCACAGACACACCATGACAAACAGTGCAAATGATAATTCAATGTTTTATATACATATATATGTGTGTATATATACATATATGTGTGTATATATACATATATGTGTGTATATATACATATATATACATATGTGTATATATACATGTGTATATATACATATATACACACATATATGTGTACATACATATATGTGTATATATACATATACACATATACATATACACACATATATATATACACATATATATGTGTGTGTGTGTGTGTATATATATATGATTGCATATACATAAAAACACCCCATATATGTGTGTGTGTGTGTGTGTATATATATATATATACCTATGGGTATATATATATATATATATATGATTGCATATACATAAAAACACCCCATTTCTTTTATAAAGACATACTATATGGATGAGCGATGAGCTGCTTTGGAAAGGTAAAGTTCCAAATCACTATGTGCACTTTCCTTTAGCAAGCTGTGTCCAATTTCTACATCTCAATGAGATGACTATTTTTAAAAATACCACATTGCCCAGGTGACTCATGTTTAGCTTGTGATGATTAGAGCCCATGGACGGCTGCTAGCCATGCTCATATAGCATCATGTCGGATTCACTTTTAGATTGGCTGAATCTGTTTGCTTTTTTCTTACTGTTTTCTTATTTCTCCTATACTTTCTGCTCTTTCATTCTCTGATTCAGCAGCATTCAATTTTAATCTGGTTTTCAACCAACCTACTGCCATAGTCCACTTGGCTTAGTTGGGATGGTTTACTAGTCATACTCGTAGGACTGAGTCTCTGATCTGCTCTTTGGGTCAACTAAGAAATAAGACTCCATCCAGGGGTGAAGGAGAGTGTAAGGAAAACAGGTAGAGACCCAGAGAAAGCCTAGAAGATTCTAAGGATCTAATGGTGAAAGAAAGAAGGAAAGAGAAAAATGGAAGAGGAAGAAGAAAGAAAGAAGAAAAAGAAAGAAAAAAGGAGAAAGAGGAAAAAGGAAGAGAAAGAAAGAAAGAAAAAAGAAACACAGAAAGTAGAAGAGGCTGCAGGACCCCCTAAATTATGTCCATGACTTTAAGTAAAAAGTTTCCTATCAAATTATGGGCTTTGACTACTGTCAAGTTAGTCTGCACTCACTGCTCATTGCCAGGTGACAGTCGGACGCTCTATGAAGATGCCCAAAAAGGGAAACATCAGGCTGGGAGCTAAATTATCTCAGGTAACCCATCATTGTAGCTTGCTGTGCGTGGCTCATTCAGGACCACCACTATTCCTTGTCCTTTATGGATTGTCAAGCATTCCACACGCATGTGGGGCCCTGGAGGTGCCTACTCAGCCTGGGCAATGGGAGGGAGCCACAGCACAGTGGCCAGGGCGGCCGGAGCGTCGGGACAGGCACTGGGCTCTGTGGCCGACGTGATGGAGAAGGACGTGAAGGTACCAGAGCTACCTTCTGTGGGCTCTACTCAGCGGCTAATTACAAATCTCTTTTGAAAATTTCTTTCCTAGCTGTGTATCCATTTGACAAGGAAAGCCTAACTATGCCATTTCTTCATGGCCAAATAAAATGGCTCAACAGGCTAAATTTGTCATAAAGCAAATAAAAAAAGAACTCACAAAGCAAACAAAAAGCTTCTGTGGTTATGAATGAAAAGGATACTATTTAGTGTGTTCCATGTGTAAAACTCTAACCCTCACTTCTGGGCACAGAATAACCCACTTTGTCTCATGAAGTGAATGATGTCAATAGCAAAAATACAAAGTGTTTGTCTTCAAGGAAAGGGAGTCTATGTACAAAAACACTGGAAACCTCCATAGTTATAAGGTGGGAATTAATCGGTAGTATTTGCTTTATAAGATAGAGTAGAGATCTGTTTCCCTTTGCTGAAATATATATAACTCCAGACTTTGCCTAGACAGAGTCCTCTATGATGTTGGCTTTACATGATACTATGGTGGCTCAAATCATAAAAGGGCCTAAGACATAATGATTTATCCAACATTATTCCAAGTCCAGATCATCACATTTTGCTGGCACATAGTTCTGTCATCTTCTCGAGACTTAGGCGTATGGGTAGTCATCTTCCTTAATATCACAAAATTCTGAATCTCAACTAAAGTTGGCTTTCATTTTTCCTGGCCTTTTATACTGATCGTGCAAAAACAGTGTCTGAAAATGCTTTGTGAAATTAAATTATGCCCAATTAAGGGGGGAGAACTGCCAAATAACCATGACTCACTGAATTATAAGATGAAAATACATCCCAATTTCAGACCTGTTTAAACATGCACGTACGCTGGGGAGAGGGAAATACATTTCTTAAAAGTCAACAAAATATATAGTTTCAAATAATTTGGAAAGAAAGAGGGTAATCATGAAGTGAAGTGAGATAAAGTAATGACTATTAATTATAAATCGAAGACTCAGTAAAACTCAGAATACTTTGTTTCTAGAAAAGTACTTTAGTTATGAGCAAAAAAAAAAAAGTGAATTAGAAGCAAGAGAGAAGAGAAAAATGAAGGAAAAAAAATAAAGGGACGAGCCACTTTCTGCAGGGAGATGGGACATTTTGGAAGACACCCACAGGCAGAGAAACATTGGGTCGTAGCAGTCAGACAGGGTATGCTGCAGGGGAGGAGGGAACTAGGCGGTCTCTAGCCGAAAACGGTGGTGATAATCCATTGAATTCAAGGAATGTGCCAGGTCAGCAAGGCACTGGTGATGAAATACAAGGACAGTGGTGGGCAGCAGCATGGAGCTTGTGTTCTTGAGCCCAGAGAATGGGAGAAGCCAAGGGCATAGCTGGAACGGAACCAAATCCATGTGAGGTCAAGGCAATGTGAAATCAGGTCTGCTCCACTCCTGCTTTGGAATTAGGAGAAAAGCCATGAGCAAGTCAAACAAGGAGAACCCGGGGCACGCGGTGGTGGGGGGGGGGGGGGGGGGGGGGGGGGGTTGGTCAATGGGTTCTTTACCTCCACCTAGTGGATGGTATCTGCCAATTCATACTACCTAGTTACTGCAGCTCAGAAGAAGCGGACTCTCAAGCAGGGTGGGTGAGTCAGTCCGTGCAGCCCACCCCAGCTGGGTCACCAGCAAGCTAAATACTACCAGGTTCAGCCACAGAAAGGAACTAAAAGAAGAAAAGAGAGACCCGATCAAAGTCATGCACTGCCACGGAGCACAGGAGTATTAAGAGGGAAGAAGGGAAGATCTCTCAAGGTGTTTCTCATTCAGACCTTCTCTGAATCCATGAACTCTAAACATAATTGATCCAAGTATCAAGCTGAAATTTGGGGCTTCTTCCTTCATAAATAAACGCATATATTGGGTGCAAGGCATAGGGCAGGTGCTCTAAAGGTTTCTAAGAAGAATAGCTCTTAAGTGAGGCCAGACACACACTAATGAATTCAGTGAACCTTTATGGGCACACCCAAGAAAGAAATGAACTGATGTGTAATGAGAACCTACCATATACTAAATATCTTCACATTGCTATCTCATTTAATGCTCTTAAACAACCTGACAAAATAAGATGTATGGCGATATATTCATAAATAGAGTAGGCTGGAGCAGTGTGACCCAAACCACGCAGCCTGTCATTATTGACTTATTGAGTCCATTTACACATTCTATTTACATGCCATTTATAGAGCCCTTTGGCACCTCACTTTAATCAACTGATCTAAAGCACCAGAATGTTCTAGAGAGCAGAGTTGAAAGAACAATTGTCATATGAGCTCCTGACTTTCAAATGACCATTCAGGAGTGCCTGGCTGGCTCAGTCGAAAGAACATGTGACTCTTGATCTTGGGGTCATGAGTTTGAGCCCCACATTGGGTATAGAGATTACTTAAAAATAAATAAACTTTAAGAAATAACAAATGCCCATTCAGTTGTGGTCAACCACGCATCAGCTCATGTCCACATTCAAGAGCCCACCCCCAATGTACCTGAACCTTTCTAGGGCCCCAAAAAGAATCCAGCCACTCTGCAGTTCCAAGACTGAGGCCACTGTCACAGCTGCAAATGACCCTTTTCTTTCTCCATCTCCTTTACTCCAAAAACTCAAGGGTGCAAATAGCTGGGCCTCAGCCCCACGCCTCCACGTGGCACCCACCCTGCCTTGGTTCCGTTCTGTCCGTCAGCCTGGTTCTACAGCCCATCGCTACCCTGCTCCTTCTCCTCTCCTTCCTCACAGGAAGCCCTGCCTGGGCTCTGCCTCCCTAGTTCCAGCCAATCCCTTCTCTGGTGAATGAATCTTCATCATACCCTAATAGGCTAGCGTAGACCTTAATACTTCATCATTCACCCTTTTCACCCCAGTAGGAGAAGTAGACTAAAACAGTGAACCTTTCCATATCTTCTTAATGTGGAATCAATTAATAAAACACAGCAGGTGGATAAGTGAATACACAAACGTCAGAGACGACTGCCCCAAGCTCACTTCAAGAGCTCAAGTGCCACAATAATGAACTGAAATGGCCCAACTTGTTAAAAGTGAATTTCTGGACGTGTTTGTTTTTAATGCTTTTCACCTTTTGCCAAAGGGAGCCCTAACATGGGAAGAATGAGAGACCCAGTGGATGAGTCTGGAACACTTTACAGAAGCCACCCCCTCCAACACATTCAGTTTAACACCTCACATGGGGATGGGGCGCCTGGGTGGCTCAGTCAGTTAAGCATGTGACTTCAGCTCAGGTCATGATCTCCAGATTCGTGAGTTCAAGCCCAAATGGGGCTCTCTGCTGTCAGCACGGAGCCTGCTTCAGATCCTCTGTGCCCCCATCTCTCTGTCCTTCTCCTGCTCACTCTCTCTCTCAAAAAAAAAAAAAAAAAAAAACAACCCCAAAACCTCACATGGGTGACCCAGAAGGTGCTGTCTTTACAGCTTTGTCCATTCCCTGTCCCCTCTCTGTGCCTGCAAGGGCAGTACACAGTGGTAGATACAACCCTAACAACTTTCTCTAATTAAACAAGGGAGACAACAAAAAGTTGTCCCTTAGCACAGCCCTCACCAAACTCCAATGGAAAACACAGGTGTCTCCTGATAATTTCACCTGAGATGCCCAAGGCCATATTAACTCTCCAAACAAGACAGACAATACCCATGAAAAACAATGCAGGGAAGAAGAATAAAAAATCTAATAAGGAAGATGAGAGTTTCTCATTAAGCTCTCCAAATGTGTCTGTGTTTATAACATTTGATGTTAAACATGACCAATAAAACACCTCTCTTTATCCACAAACATAGTGGGTAAGCACTGTGAGCCTGGAGGAGGCTATGATCTACATTTCAATCATGAGCTTGCACTTCAATCAGATGACCCTTGAATGGGAGGTAAGCTGAGCCTACAAACGATAGAGATGCCCTCTGACAGTCAATAACCCATCTTTTAAAAACCACCCAACCAGGCAGTCAGCGACATCAGAACTTCGAAGTTGCCATACCCAAAAGGAATTGGCTATTCTGATCCAGGAGAATATAAGTTCTTTAGCAAAAGGTGTTTGTTTTCAGAAGCCTGGCAAAGGCCCAAGAATAAATCAAGATACCACCCTGTGGGGGGGCTCACCCTTGGTCAACATGGCGCTGAAAAGCAGTCTCCTTGGCAGTCTGCGACCACATTAGTCCACCCCGTGGCCTCCGAGGGTAGTCTTTTCCTCTCATAGCACTCATCCTGATTTCTACTTGTGTATTGATTTGCCTGTTCGTTTATTTCCCAAACTACAAGTTATAGGAGGGAAGGGGCCACGCTCTCCTGCTGGCCGGTGCCACTCCAGCGCTAGGTCATGAGCCAGCTGACAGCAGCTGCTCAACTAATACGTCGTTGCATTGTCGTTCACTCAATATTTGTTTCATGAACGAGTCAGCTACAATTAATTAATCACGGATGTATTAATGTAATCATTTACCATGAATTCCCTAAAGCACACTATCATAACACTAACAGCTTGCCAAAATGGAAAAAAAAAAATATATGGGAAGCATCAAAATTTCTGTACAATTTGGAAGACCTTTTGGGGAGCAATGGATAGCATGGATGGCCCTTGGACCTCTACTTAGATCAACTTTTATTTCTTTAAGGGAAGATCTGGCTTCTCATAACCTATTGGAAGTCAGTCTGACAGTCCTAATACACCCCTGTGCCAATGCCCGGTTGCAATGATGTGGTTGCTGAGGTCAAAGAGGACGATGCCCTGGCCAACTGATGCATCTTCACTCCAGAGGAGTGGTCGCAGATGTACCTCCCTCAAGCCTAAGCAGACATGCTCACGATGAAAGCCACACCAATGCCCACCATAGGTCCGGGCTTCTTTCTGGGCACTTGGGAGTTCTAACTAGAAGCCAAAGATCAGCACTGACATCCCAGGGACTTTAACCCAAGGATGGTTCTTTTGCTAACAGCCATGATCTCGAACGCCCTACGCACGTGGCAATCATGGGCTCGTAAGCCTTAAGACACCCATCTGACTGCACCAGGTAATCCCCCAACACAGCAGAGATTCCGGGGCAGCTGAGAGCTGGCAAATAGACAGAATCCAATGTTGTAGTCATACGTGGCATTAATACACAAATGTGTCACCTTTTCAGCTATATTTAGTGATGTTATTTAAAGCAAAAAATTTTCATGGAAATGATCGTTGTCCGTTTTGATAAAGGAAAGCTAGTGTTCACTAGCACTAGTGAATTTTTAAAAAGCAATTTTTATATCATATTTTCCATTCCCATTGGATTTTATTTTAAAATCTATCCAGGGGGGCACCTGGGTGGCTCAGTCGGTGAAGCACCGGACTTCAGCTCAGGTCATGATCTCATGGTTTGTTGGTTCAATCCCTGCATTGGGCTCTGTGCTGACATCTCAGAGCCTGGAGGCTGCTTCAGATTCTGTGTCTCCCTCTCTCTCTGCCCCTCCCGTGCTCACCCTGTCTCTGTCTCTCTCTCTGTCTCTCTCTCTCAAAACCAAACATTAAAAAAATTTAATTGATCCTAACAAACAGAATCTGAGCTGAAAATGAAACTTTATTGTTGAATATCTTTAAATATTTAGAGATCATTTTTAACAAAAAGTTGAAAGTTTAGTATACCATTTTCTCATAAACTACAATAAGTAAAGTCTCTCACCAGAAGTTTTTGATGTTATACACGACATCAATGCAGCTGTTGTCCCGATTTTACTGAGACGGTATTGGAAGTTAAAGTCAAAAGGTGCCCCAAGAAAATACATATTCCTAGAAAGATGTAGAGCTCCACGGTCAATACCCCGTGACACGCCCATTCAGGGTACAGGAACTCAACTGCAGAGAGAATTTCATATAATGTCCTTCCTCCAGCTTCTGAGCCATTTCCTTCTCATAGAAAGGTGGATTTGGGTTTTATGTACTTGTGAGCAACTGAGCCCCAGATGAGCGACTGACCACCTTCTGACTCATGGTGGAATCCTCTCAGACTCCCTAAATCATGCTGCTCGGAAGGACAACTTTGGTCTTTATTTTTCTATTTTGTTTTTATTTCCCATGAAACCTTCAGTTTTTTCATGAACGGAGTGCATGCATGTTTTTTGTTTGTGAACAAGCAGGAGAGCCTGGTGAGAAAAGGTCAGCAGCTCTTTTGAAGACCTTTTAGTCATAACAACAACAAAAGCCCTTAAGTTACGTTTGATAACTAATGTACGTATTAAAGTGACTCTACATTCACAGGTCTTGTTAGTGTTGTAGCAAACGCAAATATCAATCTGTAATTCAGGAACATATAAAAACACGTTCCCTTTGGGGACGCCTGGGTAGCTCAGTCAGTTAAGCATGTGACTCTTGATTTTGGCTCAGGTCATGATCTCATGGTTCGTGGGATCAAGCCCCACGTCGGGATTCTCTCTCTCCCTCTCTCTTTGATCCTCCCCGATGCATGCTCTCTCTCTCTCAAAATAAATAAACCGTAAAAAAAAAAAAATTTAAATGTTTCCTTTGAACAGTAGATGCATTTTCAACTGACAAGAATTCTTCCTACAGAAGGTTTTCTAGGATGAACTTACCCTCATCATTTGAAAGAAGGCTCTTTTCCCATTATCTGGATACTAAACACCTTGTTTCAGGGAAACCTAGTCGAATGCAAGCCATTACTACTGAGAGAGGAAGCTCTCTTTTGTCAAAAGCAACTTTTGACAAACTCTAGCTCATCTGGTGGTGGGTAAAGACAGAAGCATGAAGTCTAAAGCAAATGTCTGAAGCTCACTGCCGGGAGCTTCTGAGGGTCCTGGCAAATCGCGGGGAGGCCGGTCAACACACTCACTCCAGATTCCCAAGCCCCCAAAGACATGGTTGGATCAACAGAGCAAAATCTCCACATCGACCTGCAAACCGCCATCAGTGATCCTGGCACTTGGGAGCGTTATTACTTTGCCTTCCCAGGTTTCCTCACGCTCCCGGTTTCAACACGTAGTGGCCTACAGCTTTGAGAAAAAGGGGTCAGGAGGCTGTGACATGGGTCACGTTGTCACCGGTTCACGGTGGAGCCCTGGGACTCAGTTCCTTCATCTGTGCAATGAGGTGGTTAAACTGGAGCAAAGATCCTCTCCCTTTGATTTTATTACACAGGTGCCTGCTTTTGAAAGGCTCTAGCTGCTAACAAAATAAATAGCGTGGCTTACTGGGTCAAAGCTACTTCCACTTGACCATAGGCATGAGCACCTTCTTTGTAACACCGAAAACAGGTTGCTACCTTCAGAGAACTAGGGGGCTCAGGGTCCCAGATGATTCCAATAGATTCATTCCATTCATCTTTGGCTGAAATCTGCTACTCTGCATGCACATTTCTTGCAGTGCTCCACGGCCGAGCAAAACACAGGCAAAAGCGCCACGGTGGCCGTCTGGAAGCTGACAAGCGGGAATTGGCACCTATGGAGCGTTAAGCTCCAGCCCAAATCTACAATGTAAACAGCACCGACACTCTCTCAACTCAGTGCCTCCGGTCTGTGCCGGGTTGGGATGTTTGTTTTGAGCGCTGTGCTAAGGAGATCAAGGCATGAATTCTCTCCACCTTTTGGTTCTCTTAGGCTCAGCCTCTTCTAGGATCTCATGTGTTCACACAAGGCCAGGCCGCTTGCCAGGCCTGACACCCAGCCCTCCTCCCCCCCCCCCGCCCCCCGCCCCCATCCCCCCCGGGGGACGACTGACTCAGCAAAGCCTACAGCATCCAGCCACGGAAGCCTCCCGGCACCACTCCGGGGAGAGCGGGGGCCCACTCGTGCTGTTTTCTGAGTGAATACCCACTGGACGCACACAGAAGCCCTGTGTGCAACTCCATCCACCTAGAGAAAGGACTACAAAAGTCATCCGCAGCTTTTACGGGGCAAACAAACGCTGAGTTCTGAAAGTATGAAAGCCGGAAAGAAATGCTTTAGGCTTTCCCCAAGACCTGAAGCACGGGCAATCACTACACAGCAGGGCGGCCCGCCGCCTGCTCGCCTAAACACCACAAACCATAAATCAGTAGCCAGGCCAGCCACAGATCGCCTATGAGAGACCAGGCGTTGGAAAGGCATTCGTCTGCTCAAAAGCAACACTGGGATGGAGCAAGAAGACAGGGAAGTTGAGGCTTCAAAACTGGAAGCGGAAATTGTTCCCAACCCAGAACTCTAATCCAAGCCAAACTAGCAACCAGCTGAAAGGGTGGGGCGAAGATGCTTTCTGCACACACGTTCGCAAAACATGTGCTTCCTTCGTGATCTAAGCTGGGCAATGTGTTCTCTCGCAACAGAAGAGTTCACCAAGAAAGCATCTAGTAAGAGAAAAAACAAACAAAAACAAAAACAAAAACAAAAGCAAATGAAGAACTCACAATTAACGTGAGAAAATCTTAAACTACCTTGAATGTCCTCAAGAAGAAATGGGACCTCCCCGTTCAGGCTGCTAACTTTCCCCTGACCCCATCTGTAGCATGGATCCAGCAACAAGAGGCTTTACCCCAGGAGAGAAGGAGCAGGTGACGTGCAGAAGTCCTACGGGGACAGCAAGCCCAGGGCACAGTGACACTAGACTGGAACGGGAGGGTGGGGGCTCCAGCAGGGATGGCTCCTGCTGGAGAGAGAACTGAAATGTCAGCCTGATACGTTTGGCCTTTATCAGAAGGAGTTTTCTAGAAATGTTGGAGAGTTAAAAAGACCGAACAGAGAGTAACAGCATAATAAAGTTATTCCAGAAAGGAGCTATAAATGTGGCATTCCCCTTTACTCGTGGATGAACAATGCTTGCACAGTCATAGTGACTGAACCACAAATTGTGGCATCCTGATAGTGGAGGGAGGAAGGAAAGGTGTATATGTGGGTTGGGGTGGGAGCAAAAAATGTCTTGGATAGCTGAGTCAAGAAACGGCATTTAAAAAAAAAAAAATCTGTGGGGCACCTGGGAGGCTCAGTCGGTTGAGCATCCGACTCTTGGTTTCAGATCAGGTCCTGATGCATGCGTCCTGGGATTGAGCTCCAGGCCAGGCTCTGTGCTGACCATGGAGACGCTTAAGATCTCTCCCTGTCTCTCTCAAATTAAAATTTAAAAAAAAATGTAACTTTGGTGACTGATGTTAACCAGGCTCACTGTGGTAATCATTTTGTAATATATACAAATATCAAATCGTTATGTTGATTACCTAAACCTAATATGTTCTATGTCAATTACACTTCAGAAATTTTAAGGTATTGTTTATAATTGTAAAGGGAAAAAAAAAGGAATGGCATTTAAAGGATCTTATTTAGAAAAGCCTAAACAGAACTAAAAAGCAGAAAACTAACAATAGCTGCCTTGAGAAACAGGACTGGGAACTGGGGAGAGGCAGGGCGAGAGACTGCTGTTTTTTATTAAAAGTCTGTTGGCATTAATCAGAGAAAGAAAGCATGTTGGTGTGTATACAAAAAAAAAAAAAAAAAAGAGGCCGGTCCCTGATTTTCATGTGTATGATTCTCATCATTACTACATATTCTTTAATTATAGGGTTTTTTCTTTGACCTGCAGGGTATTCAACAAAGTTTTAATAAGTTTCTAAGAATTAGAACAAACACACAGAAAAATAAAATACCTACAGGTTGTGCAGGTGCCATGGAAAATACAGGCAGATCCGCAACTGAAATTAACAGAAGACCCAGCGGGACGACTCACGGAGGAGTTAAATACAAGCCTGGGAAGGGGTGGCCCTGGGGCCCAGAAGAGCTGCAGACCATCAGGCTTTGCACGTGAGCCAGAGAAGCAGGACACATTGGGCTCTCCTGACCTCATCCCGTGCTCCTCCATTGAAGATACCACCATCGGGGCGCCTGGGTGGCTCAGTGGGTTGAGCGTCCGACTTCCGCTCAGGTCGTGATCTCAGGGTCTGTGAGTTCGAGCCCCGCATCGGGCTCTGTGTTGACAGCTCAGAGCCTGGAGCCTGCTTCAGATTCTGTGTCTCCCTCTTTCTCTGCCCTTCCCCTGCTCATGCTGTCTCAAAAATAAATAAAAACATTTTTAAAAATAAATAAATAAAGACACCACCATCTGGAACACCCGGGTGGCTCAGTCAGTTAAGTGTCGACTCCTGACTTTGGCTGAGGTCATGATCTCACAGTTCAACAGTGCAGAGCCTACTTGGGATTCTGTCTCTCTCTCTCTCCCTCTCAAAATAAATAAATAAACATAGACAACAACAAAAAAATACATCACCATCAATGTCAGCCCAACCCCACCCAGGGCATGGCAGAATGCTACTTAAAGACGTCTGGGTGGCTCATTTGGTTGAGCATCTGACTTCGGCTCAGGTCATGATTTCGAGGTCCAGGAGTTCCCGCCCCACACTGGGCTCTCTGCTGACAGCTCAGAGCCTGGATCCTGCTTCAGATTCTGTGTCTCCCTCTCTCTCTGCCCCTCTCCGGCTCGCACTCTCTCTCTCTCTCTCTCTCTCTCTCAAAAATAAATAAACATTAAAAAAAAAATAAACAAAAAAAAAAAAAAAGACAAGGTATCTTTTCCCAAACACTAAGCAAGATGTACATTCTAAAGTACATGTTTTAGGTACAGTATCAGTGGTGTGGCCATCTGAGAATTTGCAAGAGTCCACTTGACATTTTACCTAGAGAAAGAGCCTCCCTGAGTCAAGAGGGCACACACAGGAGGGAAAGGAAATATGATAAAACTGGACCATCTGACATCTCAGAGAAATGCACAACCTGTTTTGGTAATTCATGCCTCAAATGGAATACAAAGGTGGCCGAGTGGAGCTGTGGATGAGGTCATGGATGGTACTGAAACGTTACTGGGAAAAATAAATTAACTTCTTTCCCTAAAGCAGGCATTTCCGGCTATGTGGGAGGCAGCTGATGTTTTAATTTGAGAAGTAAATTAACTCTGTCCTGGAGACAGGGGGGATAAGTCATATAAAATCATGTCTCATTTTATATTTCAACCTCCCCTTGTGGTAGAGTCTAGTTTATTGAGGGAAGAACATACAAGAAGCCCAGTTAAAATACCAGGGCTGGTATCAGCCCTGCCACTTATGGTCACATTGGGGGCAAGCGACTTAAAAGCCCTGAGCCTCAATATCCCTCCTGTAAAATGAGGCAATGATCCCTTGCTGGGTGATGTGAGAATTCAGTAAGATACAAACCACATCAAGTGCCCAGCAGAGTCCAGTAAATGGTCACTGTTAAAATCAATGACCACTGCAGGTATCACAAAGTGAAATCACTCAAGGCTACAATACCGTGCACCAGAATTTGTCAAATGAAACCTGCCTTGTTCCACAGTAGCCGGATCGGTTTATCTGGAAACCCAGCGAGCCTGGGTGGCCACAGCAGGAGTGAACTCTCTGCTCCACCTGAGGTGATCTTTCCCATGAAAGGTTCGGCCAGCTGGCTGCCCGTAGGCCGGTGGCTCCTGCTCCTTCCCCAGTTCCAAGGCTCCATCTGGACCGTGCAAGTGGCCATACCTGGCCCAATGTGTTTCACCTGGGTATTGCCACCTTTGTTCCCGAGACAAAAAGATTTCCTTCCCCAATAAACAGAAATCTGTAGAGAAAAAAAAGCACTAGAGAGAATATTTCAGAAAAATCTTTGAAAATAGTTAAGCATTTTATGCTTCTAAAGGCATGTCTGGAGGCACCTGGGTGGTTCAGTTGGATGAGCATCACCTCTTGATTTCAGTTGTCATGATCCCAGGGTCGTGGAATCGAGCCCTGCATCAGGCTCCATGCTGAGCATGAAGCCTGCATGGGATTCTCTCTCCCTCTCCTTCTCCTTCTCCCTCTCCCCCGCCCCCCACCCCTCTCCCCTGTTCAAGTATGCTCCCTCTAAAAATAAAATTAAAAAAATAACAAAAGCATGTCTTCAATGATATAAGGATACCATGATCTCACTTCTTTAAGCAAATGGAAAATATCCCTCAAAATACTTACTGTTAAACTAATACACATTACTAATTACACATTAGTAATGTGGGGTGACCATATTGCTAAATTTGGTACTATTTCATTTTAAAAAATGCACCCTAGGGGGCGCCTAGGTGGCTCAGTTGGTTAAGCATCCAACTCCAGTACAGGTCATGATCTCAGGGTCTGTGAGTTCGAGTCCCGCATCAGGCTCTGTGCTGACAGCTCAGAGGCTGCTTGGGATTCTGTGTCTCCCTCTCTCTGCCCCTCCCCTGCTCACACTCTGTCTCTCCCTCTCCTTCAAAAATAAATCAACATTAAAAAATCTAATTAATACTGCACCTTGAAAAAAGGGGCAAAGATGAAAACACAGGAATCTGATAAAAATAAATTCACCAAAAAAACGCCAAACATAAATAAAGCCAGGAAAACAATGCAATTGAGCATCTATCTCCCCCAAACACAATCATTTGTGATTTCCTGATATCCTTCCCCACGAAAGCTCTAGCCAGCCTCACACTCCATCAATGTCTTCAATAGTTCCTCCTCCTCCTTCAAAGGGAAATCGGCCCCCACTGCACACTGCCCCTGGCCACCTCCAGTCCAGGCCTGTCCACCTTGCCCATTGTCCTCAGGCATCACAGGAAGAGGTGTCCTTCCAAGCCCAGCCCCCCGGGGCTTCCCCAGACCCCCTGTGTCACTTTTCCTGCCCCATGTCATCAACCTTCCTTCCTACTGCCTCCAGCCCCACAAATCCCAGTGTCCTTGGGAGAACCCGCCCAGGCGTCTCATGGAGGGGACAGGGGTAGGACTCTACAAGAGTGCAAACAGAAACAGCTAACGTGCAGCTTCTGACATTCACACAGGTTATCTCCACAGGCACGAAAGCCCGACATTCCAGAGTGGGAATTTCTGGAACTGCTCAAACTCTTGGCCAAGTCGGGAGCCAGCCAAGTTGCAAAGTGGCCAGGAAGGCACGGCCAGGAGGACAGAAGAATCAGTCCCTTCTGCTGTGACTTGAAGGCCAGGCTCCTGCAGACACGGGTCCCACCGGGGCCAAGAGGGAGCACTTGCACACGGAATGACCTGGACGGTTATCTGCCCGGCACCTCCATCTGGGCCCCACTGTGTCCCAACGCGCCTGCGAACGGGGCTCCTTTTGGGCACCCACCTCGCTAATGACAGTTTCCTCAACACTGTCCTCCAAGCCCTCCTCTCGTTACCCAGCAAGTGCTCCCCCTGGGAATTCCCAACTACCCAAGCCTGCACCCCCACACACCCAAATCTGTACTGCGACCTTCTGTCCCCCGAGCATCAGCCCATGGAGCGAACCCCACAGGGACTTACTTGGACTTCATGTGGTGGCCCAAAGGCACATCCAATTTAACATCCCAAAACTCACGTCACCCTCTTCCCCCATGGCCCCAACCCGCTGAACCTCAGGGTCCCTGATACTGGTTCATGCCAGCCCCTCCTCACCTACCCTCGCAGGCCCGCCGGTCCTCTACCACTTTCTTCCCACCCCCAGACCACTCAGTCCCCCGGATTATACCTCCAGAGTCCCCCCGAAGCCATCTTCTCCCCCCCACCCCCACCGCCTCTCCTCACCACCACGTGCTTCGGTGAAACTCCTCACTAGCCTCGGGCCCCAGGCTCTCGCTCCCCTCCTTCGTCCAGGAGGGCTCAGGAAAAGCCAAAACGCAGAATCTGGCACAGCTGCAGCACCGAGTTCACGCCAAACCAGTGGTGTCTCCCCCCTGCTCACCCAGCTCCCACCACAGGGGGCTCCTTGCTTTTCTGCTAACACCTCAAGTCCACCTCCCTCAGGGCCTTGGCACACACCATTTCCTCTGTCTGGAACATTCCACCAGAAAGGGAGCTGCCTGGATCATTCCCGGACTCGTTCTTCAGGTGTCTGTTCGAGGTCATTCCTCTGAGATGCCCGCACTGACCGCTTCAGCCAAGTAGCACCTCCTTGTCACTCCTTGTCCCTGCTTCAGTTTTCTCCATAGTGTCCAGCTTCTTCTAGCATTTTTGAGTATTTGTTGCCTTTCTTCTGCTATTCCCACCACTGGAGTACAAGCTCCGTGAAAAAGGGAGCCCTATGTGTACATATTTTGTGTCCACTCTTACATCTCCAGCACTTAAAACAGTGGCGGTCGACAAATATTTGTTGAATTTTTGCATGGAGGTTTTGGAAGAAAGGGTCCAACATGATGGTATTTACATTAGAGTAATAGATGGAAACTGCTTGTTAGATATGGTCCAGATGAGTGCCACTGTATGCCCCGTTCAAGCTCCCATGAATTAACCTAGTACCTAGTACCTAAGAGCTCTTCGATAGGTATTAGTTCTCTTTGACTTTTTAGGTACTGACCATCCTGCCTCCTGCCCCGGCCCCAGACCCCTTCATTCAGGATTCAAGGAAGTTCTTTCTGTTGCTTCTTCCTGGCCCATGTGTGCTACCTCAGTGTGCACAGCGTAACCTTGCATTAGAATTGTTTCCTTACTGGGGCGCCTGGGTGGCTCAGTCGGTTAAGCGGCCGACTTCGGCTCAGGTCATGATCTCGCGGTTCGTGAGTTCGAGCCCCACGTTGGGCTCTGTGCTGACCTCTCAGAGCCTGGAGCCTGTTTCAGATTCTGTGTCTCCCTCTCTCTGGCCCTCCCCTGTTCATGCTCTGTCTCTCCCTGTCTCAAAAATAAATAAAACATTAAAAAAAAATTAAAAAAAATTAAAAAAGAATTGTTTCCTTACTAATCTGTTTCTCACACCAGGGGTCAGAATGTGTCTTAATCATCACTGCATTCCCAGCGGCTAGTAATAATGATATACCTCATTTATTTGTACTCATTTGGATCAACCCAGCAATTTAAAAACAGTCGTGCACAACAGGATAAAAGGGAAAAAGGAGAGTAGCAGAAAGAACCTGAGGTAAAGTTATCGCTCAAATAGCATACGCATAAAATTGTGCAAAATGACTAAAGACGAGGTGTGTAGTTATTAAAGAGGAAACCCTGATGGGGTTTCTAGGAGGAGTATCAATCTGGTTAAACCAGCCCCATTTCTTAAGTCCTCAACCCCAAGTTCCCGGTGCTAGCGTACTAAAGTCTGAGAAAACAGCCTCACACGGGATCTCACGAGGGGCCGCTGGGTCTAATAAAAAGCACATGAGACCACCACTCAAGAAACGTTTGCTAAATGCTGAATACAAAAAAGTCCATGACTATTTTCAGGGAACTGAAGCCTCTTCTATTTTGCAAGGCCTCTCTTAAACTAGCCCCATCCTATCTAAGCTTGGGGAATACTCTCTAGTTCAGCTCAGTTCACCACACCTTTTGAACGTCTAACAATGTTTCCGATCCCACGCTGGTTCCAGGCATCAAGAATAATAATTTTTATTCGTGTTCCCCAGGATGGACCCTCAGCGTGAGGCAGGTGAGTCTCCCCAGGCTGAGAGCATCAGGTACTTAGGCCCCATTTATTCCTGGGTTTGTCCTACATGGAAAACCCTGATTGTTATTCTTGCGCGTACAATTATAGCTCTCTTTTTAGGTCTATACGATAATTCGTGCAGAGCTTTCATTAACTATTCCAACCCTCCTGATCTCCGCTATTCCTAAACTGTAAGGCTCTAGAGACCGTGGCATACAATTCAGAACTGCGGTGTAGTGTTTCAATCAGTTCACTGAAGCAGCCATGCCTCCTAAACCAGGGTGTAAACTCTCAGAGACAAACAGAGACCTGGGGCTTCTCGTATACCCACTGGGCCCACACCACGTAGGCCTGGAGCAGACACTCATCTGTAGCTGCTGACTGTCCAGGTGGAACAGAGATAAGGTGGGGAACATGAACTAGACCAGCTAAGACTAAACAAAATCCCTCCTAAAAGCAACATTCTTCCAACACGGTTATTTTTGCCCTATGGTGAAATCATTAAGTCTGTAATATTATAAAATGGAAGCCCTAATTGTCGGCTCCCACAATCTTCTATTACTCTCTAGAGTAACACAGTAAAAGAAAACACAAACCAAAACAATACTAAATTGGTGGAGAGAGGGCATGGCTTCATGACTATGGTCTAGGCTTATGCTATTCAATATGGTAGCCACTAACCATATGCGGCTATTTAAATTTAAGTGAAATAAAATTACAGTTCTTGAGTCAAACTAGCCACATTTCACATGCTCAACCGTCACAAGAGGCTACCACACCAGGCAGCACAAATGCAGAATATTTCCATCGCTGCAAACATTCTATTGAATAGCACAGGTCAAAGTCATCCTTGATAATTCAGTTAAACTCCTATGAGCCTGTTTCCTCCTGTGTAAAAAGAGAACAGTACCTCCCTCGTTGAGTTGCTCTAAGATTTAAATAAAGTGCTAAATGTGAATGTCCTTAATTTTGGTAGTTATAGTTTGACAAACTATAACTGTATAGTCATATATATATATATGTATACGTGTGTATATATATATACACACACATATATATACACACATATATATACGAGAATCTAACAATTGTCAATAATAGTTGCTGCCAAAGGGGGTTACTATCAATTAGAATAAAGAAATTCTTGTCTCAGGCTATGTGAATAGAAGGAGGCTGTCGGGGGGGGGGGGGTGGTACACACTGCTCAGACCATCTCAGGAATGCTGCATTCAGGAGGAATATAGATAAACTGAAGCATGGCCAGAAGAGTCTGGAAAACAGTGAGGGAAGGAGCCCAGAATTTCTCAGTTGGGAGAAAAAAGCCTCGGTAGGAGTAAGAAGAGAATGCGGCTTGCAACAAAGGACTACTCTAGAAAGGGGGGTGTGGATCTTGGGCATCTGCAGAAGTAATCAAAAGGTAGGTTGACTCAACTCATTATAAGGAAAATATTCACTTAGAGTTGCCGCCAATGGAAATGCTGCCTCATGGACAAGAGGGCTTGTGATCCGGGAAAGTGCTCAAATGCAGTGATTCTCAAACGTGAGTGTGTACAGAGTCATTTGAGGAGCTGGAGAAAATTCAGATGTTTTGGTCCCACCTCCAGGGATTCTGGTTCAGTAGGTGTGGAGTCGAGCCCATAATCTTTGTCTCTAACAAGTGCCCAAGTGACGCCCTTGATGATGCCGGTCAGAGACAACTCTCTGAGAGGGCACGACCCCGATGCAGGCTGGAAGAACCCATCAGCGACGGGACAGGGGGGCTCTTGGAAGCAAGTGGGAGTTGGACTTTGCAACCTTCCAAACCAACTCTTGAGGACAGTGCTGCCAGGGCTCTCAGTGGGTCCCGGGCATTCTAGACAGCACAGATGCCTGGCCTGAGAAAACCCAAAAGGCAGAGTCCCATGTGCCTCTTGCCAGGTATACCCTAGTGTAGTCCCCTCAAGCAAATCCCTTTCTCACAGTTTTACTATTTCCAGAAATGGAAGGGAATGTCACCACGCAACGCCAGAGGCCCTGAGGAAAACGGCCTGTGCAGGGACTGTTCTGTATGTCATGGGCTCCAACCGTGGGTTCAAAATGAAATCACATCAGGGTGGCTTTCTAGGCTGCAGAGGTAGAATGTGCCTCAAGAGGATGGCCGCATTGTAAGGCATTCAATTTCAGCACTTCCAGCAAGGAAGTGAAGAAGATGGGCTTTTGGTCCCATCGCTGAACTATCCAAGGCAACTGCTACATAGCCACGCAAGACACGGGTCAGACCTTGCCCCTGTTCTCACTGAAAACAGACATTTCACACAAAGATC
Source organism: Panthera uncia (assembly GCF_023721935.1). Taxonomy (NCBI): domain Eukaryota; kingdom Metazoa; phylum Chordata; class Mammalia; order Carnivora; family Felidae; genus Panthera; species Panthera uncia. The sequence goes on along the minus strand of NW_026057577.1, from coordinate 139,170,655 downwards.
TGGACCCGAATTTTTTTACCAGTTTTTTAAAAAAAATTTTATGTTGGGGCGCCTGGGTGGCTCAATCGGTTGAGCGTCCGACCTCAGCTCAGGTCACGATCTCGCGGTCCGTGAGTTTGAGCCCCGCATCGGGCTGTGCGCTGATGGCTTGGAGCCTGGAGCCTGCTTCCGATTCTGTGTCTCCCTCTCTCTCTGCCCCTCCCCCATTCATGCTCTGTCTCTCTCTGTCTCAAAAATAAATAAACATAAAAAAAATTTTTATGTTTATTATTGAGACAGAGCATGAGCATGGAAGGGGAAGAGAGAGGGGGACCCTGAAGCAGGCTACAGGCTGAGCTGTCAGCACAGAGCCTGATGTGGGGCTTGAACTCACAAACCAGGAGATCATGACCTGAGCCAAAGTCAGACGCTTTACCGACTGAGCCACCCAGGCACCCCTCCAGTTTTATTCATAATAGCCAACCCTGAAAAGACCCCAAATGAACATCAACTAGCGAATGTTCAGACAAATTGTGGCAAATACCTTAAGTGGATACCGGGCAACAATAAAAAGGAAAAAAACCAAAAACACAACAGGGATGGATCTCAAAACTTCACACCGAGTAAACAAAGCCAAACAAAGACATTATATTATATTGTATCATTTACATGAAACTTTATGGAAGATAACTCTAATCTATGGTGACATAAAGCAGATCAATCCCCAGAAGTAGGTACTGACCGGAAAGGGAATCAGAGAAATCTTTTGGATTGATGGAGTGTTCTAGATATTTTTTTAAAAAAATGTTTATTTGGGGGCGAATGGAAGCAGGGGAGGGGCAAAGAAAGGGGGGCAGAGGATCCAAAGTGGGCCCTGCGCTGACAGCAAAGAACCTGATGTGGGGCTCGAACTCACAAACTGCGAGATCATGACCTGAGCCGAAGATGGACGCTCAACTGACAGAGCCACCCAGGTGCCGTGGAATGTTCTAGATCTTGACTGCTGTATGTGCATACACAAGCATATACATCTGGCTGTACACTGGAAGCGTGTGCATTTTATTGATGACAGTATACTGCAAAAAAGTTAATTTTTAAAACAAAAAAATGGGTATTTTCTGCTTTATTGTGTTCATTCTATTTTATGTTGTGCTTAAAAGTGGTGTCCTTCAGCAGCATGCAGAAGAATGAAACTAGACCACTTTCTTACACCATACACAAAAATAAACTCAAAATGGATGAAAGACCTAAATGTGAGACAGGAAACCATCAAAACCCTAGGGGAGAAAGCAGGCAACAACCTCTTTGACCTCAGCTACAGCAATTTCTTGCTGGACACATCTCCAAAGGCAAGGGAATTAAAAGCAAAAATGAACTATTGGGACCTCATCAAGATAAAAAGTTTCTGCGCTGCAAAGGAAATAATCAACAAAACTAAAAGGCAACTGACAGAATGGGAAAAGATAATTGCAAATGACATATCAGATAAAGTATCCAAAATCTATAAAGAACTTACCAAACTCGACACCCAAGAAACAAATAATCCAGTGAAGAAATGGGAAGACATGAATAGACACTTTTCCAAAGATGTTCAGATGGCCAACAGACATATGAAAAGATGTTCAATGTCACTCATCATCAGGGAAATACAAATCAAAACCACGCTGAGATACCACCTCACGCTGGTCAGAGTGGCTAAAATGAACAAATCAGGGGACTATAGATGCTGGCGAGGATGTGGAGAAACAGGAACCCTCTTGCACTGTTGGTGGGAATGCAAACCAGTGCAGCCTCTCTGGAAAACAGTGTGGAGGTTCCTCAAAAAGTTAAAAATAGATCTACCCTATGACCCAGCAATAGCACTGCTGGGAATTTACCCAAAGGATACAGGAGTGCTGATGCATAGGGACACATGTACCCCCAATGTTTATAGCAGCGCTTTCAACAATAGCCAAATTATGGAAAGAACCTAAATGTCCATCAACTGATGAATGGATAAAGAAAATGTGGTTTCTATATACAATGGAATACTACTTGGCAACGAGAAAAATGAAATCCTGCCATTTGCAGCAACGTGGATGGAACTGGAGAGTAATTTATGCTGAGTGAAATAAGTCAGAGAAGGTCAGATGTCATATGTTTTCACTCATATGTGGATCTTGAGAAACTTAACAGAAAACCATTGGGGAAGAGAAGGGGGAAAAAAGGTTACAGAGAGAAAGGGAGGGAAACCATAAGAGACTGTTAAATACAGAGAACTGAGGGTTGATGGGGGGGGGGGGGGGGAAGGGAGAGTGGAAAATGGGTGGTGGGCATTGAGAAGGACACTTGTTGGGATGAGCACTGGGTGTTGTATGGAAGCAAGAAATCATGGGAATCTACCCCAAAACCCAAGAGCACACTGCATACCGCATATTAGCCAATTTGACGATAAATTATATTTAAAAGAAAAGTGGTGTCCTTGATTGCCTCTGCGAGGAAACTGGGTAGCCAGGGACAGGCGTGGGAAAGAGATCTCCAGGCTGTTTAGCCTTTTGTACTTTTAAACTTTTGAACTGTGCAGCGGTATTAGCGTTTTCTTAAAATAAATAAAATTTAAAATTAAGAGAGACAATTTCAAAAACATGTCCTCTGTTGGTAAAATGAGGAAGACCCAGCCCTGAGACTACTGGGCTGGTGCCCAATCTATTTCAGGTTGTGGAAATCCTGCTTCTCGAGACAGGCACTATATGGGGTCTACATTTTATCAAGCTCCTCTGAGCCGTGAGAGCATACCATTTCTTAAGCATTATTTAGCATTCGAGCATTTTTCATAAAATACATCATAGATGAGAACACATGCACAGGTTTAAAATAATTAGAATTTTAATGCCATGTAACTACCACCTGAGTCAAAAAATAAAACACTGCCTGTGCCCCAGAACTTTCTATGTGTCCCTCTGTGGTCATACCTTCTCACTCTTCCCAGGCATAAACATTTTGTTGATTTTAGGGATAAGAGTGTCTTTCTAATCTCCTATGTGCATGGCCCTAATCAATACTGTGTAGTTTTGCACATTCTAAAACTTTCAAGAAACTGGATCGTCCTACATGTATTGTGTGATTCTTCTGACCAAAGTGATGTTTGTAAAATTCATCTATATTGTTGCCTATAGCTGTAGTTTATGTTCATTGTGATATAGTCTTTTATGATAGGAAAACATGTACCAAAATTTACTTACCCGTTAACATATTCATGGACACTTTGACTTTTTTTGGGGGGTCCCCATTGTCTATAGAAAAAAACAAGTTCAAACACATGGTCTGACATTCGAGGTGACCACCGCCCCCAAACATGTGTCCCAAACAACTAGCCAGTCTCATCTCCTTATTTTCTCTACCAACCACTGTGTGACTGCATGAAAACACGAAGTACAAGTTCTTAAGGTTGGAATGCTTTTGACCGTATGTTAGATCTACCCCAATCATTCCTGTCCGTCGGGGTCTCGTTCAAGCATGATGGCCTTATGAAGAGCCACAAGCTCTTCCATCCACTTTGCTGTCACTCCCCCCAAACTCCATCAAATGAACTATCCTCTTTCTGATTCTTCTCTTACGCTTCCTTCACGCAACTTTCTGTTATACCCATTGGTTACAGGCATCTCTCAGACTTTGTGCTCCTGGTTCACAGCACAAAAATCTTGCAGATTTTACACATGCAGGTAAAAAATGTTAGAGGTTTTGAGCCCAAACTCAAAATCATGAAAGCTACAGCTCACATCAAGTACTAAACCATTCAAAAAAAAATATTTTTAAAAAGTGAACTTCCACAAAAATGAAATAACACCAATTAAAGAGAAAACATCATCACCATCGCTTAAGATTAGGGTTCCTTACTTTGAATGCTGATCTGTTTTTCTCATGAAAAATACCAAATTTGAGAGTCCCCAGGACACAGAATGTTAGAGCATCACATAATTTAAGACCACTTGATCAGCACACTATTTAAAGAATACGGTGACTGTGAAAATTGTTTTAACCCCAAAAGCAACAGAGGGGGATAAAACACCAACAGTTTAATGAAATTAATAAATGGGTCAGAAATTGCAATTAGTAAGTATTTAAGAATTTAAAAAGCAGGACAATTATCTTTCTGTCAAAGAAAACATGCACAGAATGTAGATAATGCAAACAGGAGAAGAAATAAAACAGAGAAGCAGAAAGCTGTAATTGGACTGAATGCCTGGCCACTGTTTACCTGTCCATCAGACTCATAAAAATAGATGGGGGTGCCTGACTGGCTTGGTAGGTAAAGCATGCAACTCTTCATCTCAGGGTCATGAGTTCAAGCCCCACGCTGGGCACAGAGCTTACTTGAATATCGCTTTTAATGGATGGAAGACATCACTCCAAAATAACACCAAATATGCCTTTCAATTACTTTATGCAAAAAACATTCTCTTTAATGGCTGTTATTAAAAATATATCAGAAAAAAATGTTTACAACTTACACTCATTAGGCTAAAGTTGTTAATATAAAGAGTTCCTACAAATCAATAGGAAAAAGCCCAATAGCACAACTAAAAATATGGACAAAATATATATATATATATACAAAAAATATATATTTATAAATATATAAATAGATAATGCAAAGAAAAGATAATTATAATGGATCTTGAACATGAGAAAAACTGCTCAATCCCAGAGAAATGCAACTTAATGCCAAATTGGGACACGCTGTTTCACCTACCCGCTTTTTAAGATCAAAAAGTTTGGTATAACACTGTTTGCAAAATTAGAGAGGAACAGGCAGTCACCCATATTGCTGGCTGGAGTTTAATAGAATTCCAAGGACATTCTACAATGATATCCATCAAAATTACACATGCACATTCTCTTGGACCCAAAAATTAAACTTCTGGGACTCTTTCCTACAGAAATGCTTTCACATATGCAGAATAATGCGTGTCAGAGGCCATTAGCTCTAACACTAAAATAGCAGAAGTTTGGAAATTATCTTGGTCCATTAGGAGACAGGTTAAATAATTTGTAGCATCCTAATGATAGAATCCTATGCAGTTCAAAAAGAATAAGTGATTGCCAAGACATAGGAGAAGAGGAATAGCCCAAATAGTATCTCACAATTTGTGTAGAATATTGCCTATTTGCTAAAACATGCACAATCTGGAAAGCTACAGAGGAAACTGTATCCTTGGTTGCCTCTGAGAGAAAACTGGGTAGCCAGAGACAGGCATAGCAAAGACAACCTCGAAATGTGTATCATTTTGTACCTTTAAACGTCTGAACTACGAGGCTATTAACTTATTTTTTAATAATAAATAAGTACAATTTGAAAAATGAGGGAAACACAGCCCTGAGATTATTTGACTGTGGCTCCGTGTAGCATAATACAACATATCCTCCTTATTTGAGGCCTTACAAAACTTTATAACAGGATAAAGAAATTTGGAATAAACAGTAGAAACACACACAGCTAGGATACCCAAAGTAAATTCACATTCAAGGACCCTGGTAAGATATCGCTCATTTTAAGGGGAAACCAGGACTGGTACAGATCAGTAGAGAAATCTTCAAGTTGCTCTGGTTAACAAAGAAAATGGCAGACTGTGTATGTTTTGGTTACTTTATATCCTAACTTTAAGGTTAAGAAATCTGTGTCCTGTAACAAGGTATCTCCTGCCAAACCCCTGCTTATCCTGCACTGGTGTGGATCATGCTTGTTATGAGGACACAGTTGCAAACAAAGAACGCTTTTCTCCACCCCCCATCAGACTGGTAACAGAGGAACGGCACGTCCTTCGGTGAAGGAGTGAGACACTTTCCCTGTCCTTACTGGTGAAGGGCTCTTTTTGGAGAGACAAACCTGTTGATCAGGGGCTTTTCCGAGAACATTCCTGTGTATTCTATCTGTACTTCACCTGAAAATACGACTGTTTTCCACACTGTGCACACCTGGGTGGCGGGGGGAGGGGGTGATGTACCTAATCCACCTGTTTGCCTCCTGTTTTCTCATCAGGGAATTAAGAGAGTAAACCCAACCCTCCAGGGAATGGAAAAACAAATCATTCAGTGCCTATCAGGTGGCTGATGAAGGCGGCGCAGTCTTGAGCGTGTACCTAAGCTGGTCCACACGCCTGCTCGGGGTGCGAGAGCGAATACAAGTTCAAGCACGTTTGCACTGGCATGGTTTTGGCAAGCAGGTGAAAACCCGTGAGTTTTCGAAAGCAAAGGCCCAAGTTTCCGGGCACGCTCGGCACACCTGTAGGTACAGGTGCTTGCGGGCCAGCCGACCGCCTCCCTTGCCAGGGTGGATACACACACGGAGGGTGACAACTGTGTTTGTAGCGAAGCGCTTCTGCAGGAAAGTTGGTGTGTGTGTCTACCTGTTCGAGAAAGGTGGCCCCGAAAGTGGGGCAGGGCGGACACTTCCGTCGCAGGGTTCAGCGTGCACAACCCCCCCCCCCACACACACACACACCGCGCCCGGGGCGCCCCCTCTGCCCGCTCCCGGGCGCCCCAAGGTCACCTGCCCTCCTGGGCGTCCCCACCCAGCCCGAGCTCTCACCAGAACAGCAGGTTGGCCGCGACGAAGCCGAGCAGGCTGCGCAGCGGCCTCTTCCAGCTCAGGAGCTCGTCCGCGCGGCAGCCCAGCCACAGCACCGGCTCCCCCAGCAGCCAGGTCACGGCGGCGGCCACCCCGCCGGCGGCCTCCTCCACCTGTCGCCCCGCGACGACCGCCACCGCCCCTTCCTCCCGCGCCTCCTCTCCCTGCTCCTCGGGGGGAGCCCGGGGCGGCTCCGCGGCAGCCGGGGCCGGGCATCCCTCCGCGGCGTGCTCCGGAGGCGCCGGGCTCGCCATGTTCGGCCGCGCTGGCGGGCGGGGACGGGCGCGCGCGCGCGCGCGGCGCGTCCGGGTATCGGCGCGACGAGGGCGGCGGGTCCCCGCG
>NW_026057577.1:139151215-139163327 GCF_023721935.1 Panthera uncia | reverse complement strand
CGGCGCGACGAGGGCGGCGGGTCCCCGCGCGGGGCGCGCACCGCGGGGCGCCGGCGGCTGGGTGCCTCGTGACGTCAGCCCCGGCGGCGGCGACAGCGGCGGGGGCGCCTCCCGGGGGAAGTGGGTGCGGCCAAGCTCGCGCGGGGGCGGGGCGCTGGGCGGCGTCCCGGGGAGCGCGCGCGCCCCCCTCGAAGGCCTCGCCCGGGACCCGGCGGAATCAACGGGGCATCTTGACTTCCTCGGGCCGGGGCCGCCGCTCGCCCCGCCGCCGGCCTTGGAGGGCGTTACGGGGCGCCCCTTCCGCGGGCAGCGAATGGCAGCCCAGCGCCTTTGCGGGCACCGCCTGGACAGCCTGCGCGGAGGTCTTTCTTTTAGTCCTCTGGGAATAATGTGATGCTAGACATGCTGGACTGAGAAAGGAAAAAAAAGCAAAACACAAAAGCAAAAAAAAAAAACCCATTTGGGTCAATGAAGGAGCGTCAGGCCGCAGCGACGGGGGAGGGGAGCGACTTAAGCAAAGTCCGCTGCCCCCAAAATGCACGTTGGTCTGTGGGAGGTGCAGGTGAGAAGCCAGAACCCAGGCGGAGAAGGGACCCCTTGTCACCTAAGGTTTGGCAAGCCTTGACTACGGTTACTTGTGAGTCACTCTGGTGTCCGTGTCTCAACAGCCATCAGAACCTGGGTAAGGCGGCTGTGAGGGGTGACAGGCAACCCTGAGACCGCCCACACCGGGCCTGGCCCTGGCATTGCAGGGTTGAGTTGGGGGGGGGGGGGGGGGGAGGCAAGCAATGTCATTGTTATGCTCGCTTTTCGAAGGTTGCATTTTTTTTTTTTTTTTTTTTTTTAATGTTCTATTCTTCAATCCTCCTGTTCTCACTTTTCTCTAGAGTAAAAATTCCCCTTCCCTCTCCCGGGGCATTCTACCGGCAGGGAATTAGGGCTGCTTCTATCTTCTTGGGGTTCATACTGGCCACCAGCCCGCTTTCACAAGATGCATGGGGCTCATTCCCAGAGCAATTAAAGCCTGTTGTTTCAAGGGAGCCTCTGGGGAATGCTCGATAATGCTCACCTGGGCCGTCATTAAGTTTCTATCTCCATGGATACGTATGTGAAAAATCATTGATCTGTACATTACGGGTGTGTGTGCTTGGCCGTTTAGATGACATACCTCAAGAGGGTATATTCCTAGAGTTCACGCAAGGGTTTCTTGAACCCCTACTATGTGCCCAAACGCTTTGCTAAGCTCGGTGGCCACCGGAAGCTCACGGGCCAAGGAGGGGCTAATTACAATGTGATAACCGCTGTGGTGGAAATAATTGCTGGGTGCTGAGAGTCTTCATTTAAATCAAGCTACCCCAAATTAGGGAAAGAGCGGCAGAGTCAGGTTTTAGGAGCTCTTTGTAATAATGGCATCTGCCCTGAGTTGTGAGGAGGAGGGAAACAAGGTGGGGGGGGGGGGATAATTTCTGTTGGGAGATCAACATGAGAAGGTGTGCCGTTACAGATGGGGGTGCACACTTCCTTGTGTGCACCTGCAGGGTGCACTGAGGCCTTGATGACCCACCAGGGGTAGAAAGGTTGGGGTTTTCCAGAAGGCGGTGCAGGATCTCTGGCGCGTCCGACTTGCATTTGAAGAGAAGCTGACAACCGGATAGAAAGTGGCCAGGGAGGCAATGAAAAAGCACCGTGGAAACAATTCGGGTGTTTTTTCCGCGGAAGAAAGACTACCTTTTCCCACGTGTTGGTTCGCTCACTTGGCCCTCTGCTGCAGAAGCTTCTGAAAGAGAAATGATGCTTTATTGTGTAATCTGGCCTTTGTTTAGGATGGGGCACGGCCCCCTGGGGTACGATATTCTAGTTTTCACTAGACTCTGCAGCTGGAGGGGAACATGCAGGGCAGAGCAGGTCATCCCCATTGTCCAGACCAGTGGGGAGGTGCTCCCAGAAACATGAATGTGATTCTTCACATTTCTTCTTCTCCCCCTGAATTCTAACTATTGCTGCGAGGATCTGTGGAAGTAGTAAAAAATGTGGACGTGGCACATGAAAGCTAAACTTCGGTTTCTCTATGTGGTTTGCAACACTTACTATATTTAAGACATATCGGGATGCTTGCGTGTCTCAGTCAGTGATTAAGTGTCTGATCTCGGCTCAGGTCACGATCCCTGGGTTCATGAGTTCCAGCTCCGTGTCGGGCTCCTTGCTGACAGTGCTAAGCCTGCTTCGGATTCTCCCTCTGTCCCTCTCTCTCTCTCTCTCTGCCCCTCCCCTGCTCACGTTCTCTCTGTCCCTACACCAAACCTTGTCCCCTAGTTTCAAGAACCTGTCATGTTTAAAACTCATTTGGGTAACCTCACTGTTCAGGATTCTCTTATGAATTTTGCATCTCTGTATATTGGGAACAGAATGGTGAACACCAATGAGCAAGACAATTTGAAAATATGTATCCGAGGAAAATGAGTAAATTGGGAATGTATGGAGGGATGGTGGGGCGGGGCATAGGAGGAGAGAAAATAGTTGAGGCCACCGAATCTAAGAGATTAGAAAATCACTTTTAGAAAATAACACAACCCCAGCAAAGAAAGCCAAAATACACATAGGAACTCTTTTAAAAGAGTCTGCTCACTTTTGTCTTCCAAAAGTAGCTGGAAAGCTTGTAATAGGAGAGAAAAATAAGGAATAATTAATTCTCCAGGATTGACGTAGCATCAAGCTAAGCCTAAGAATGAGCTAGCAGTGCCCCAGTATTGCTTTTTTTTCCTTAAAATGTTTTCTGGTAGAATCCTACAGTGAGCCCGTGACCAGTCACATACAAGGAGCTGTGCATACATGTTGTGTTGTTTATCCGTCCAGCAAAGAGATGCTTTCGTGTTGATAATATTGAAGCAATTTTACCTTCCTATTCTCACCATATCTAGTCCTTATTCCTAATTTTCCCTAATTTCCTTGTCACTGAGCCAGGAGAAGTAAGCCCAGATAAATAGGAACAATATTCCAAAATGCAAACACATAGGAAATGGAAAGGAAAACCGTACCCGGTTTCCAAGGCACAGCTGATAGAAGGAATTGGTTATTTCTGCTTCGGGGTTGATTGTTGTGCTTATAAGAATTGGAATATCCAAACTAGAATAGTCTACACTTGACAAGTGTCTGTCAGGGACGTGCTTACTGGAGATGAACAACCTTACATCAAGATGGTGGCCGTCTGTATACCAGCTGGGGCACGCAGTTTAGGTATCGCTCCCTGGTGCTACACAAAAGAGGTTTTCAAGACTTCAGAATGGTTAAAGAGAACTGAGGTCACACTACCATAAGAGTGTATCCTGAAAAGGTACAATCTGTCTATGGCAGGTGCATGTGCACGGGTAACAAAAATCACTCCAAGACATTAGCTTCCAAGCCCTTCCCACTGGGCTAGCAGTCACACCCAAATCAGCAGACGAGCCACTGCTCTGGCCCTATGCCAGAGACACCACCGAGGGGCTGTGACTGTCGGTTGACCCACAGACTGGACCTGGGCAACTGCAGGCTCCCCACCTCCTCCCCTGTCCTTGGGATGTATGTTTTATACATCATCCCCGCAGTGCAAGCCATTTCAAGGATACAGTCTTGAGGGAGTCAGGTGTTGTTGCTTATCTGGACAGTGTATGTGACTGAACCCAGTTAAGGCCTGTTTACAGACTTAAGATTCTGGCCAGTGGGTGTGGAGATCTTGCCCAAGACAAGCCCGGTCTGTAAGGCCCCTGCCTGCTTAACCTGCCACCCAGCCCTCTGCAGTGGTCTGCCTCCTCCTCCAGTCTCTCCCTGCCCTCCGTGGGTGTGTACAGAGGTGGGGTGTTCAGATTTCACCTGGGGAGCTCCCAAGGTTGTGAACCACCACCCTGGTCTACAACCTCCTGTGGGTTTTTTGCCCCCTTATGGTCTTGGATCTATCTCACTGCAATTCTACATCATTCATCCCATCTTTCTTCTTTTAGTGATCATGAAACGTTCATTAAAGGCTGGTTGTGGGCTTCTAGTGAGAGAAACAAGGCTGCTTATGTCCATCCCGGCGCTTAGGTCATGGGCAAGGGAACCTGCAGAAGGTAGCCAGGTGATACACAAATCCAGGAGGCAGAAGGGAGGCCAGCCTGGCCCCGGGAGGAAACCCTGAGCAGTCCTGAGCTAGAGGACCAAGGGGGATGGGCCGGTGGTTGCTCAAAAGGGCCTCCTCCTGGGGCGCCTGGGTGGTGCAGTCGGTTAAGCGTCCGACTTCAGCCAGGTCACGATCTCGCGGTCCGTGAGTTCGAGCCCCGAGTCGGGCTCTGGGCTGATGGCTCGGAGCCTGGAGCCTGTTTCCGATTCTGTGTCTCCCTCTCTCTCTGCCCCTCCCCCGTTCATGCTCTGTCTCTCTCTGTCCCAAAAATAAATAAAAAACGTTGAAAAAAAAAATTAAAAAAAAAAACAAAAGGGCCTCCTCCTATGTAGTGATAAGGAGTTTGAGCTTTGGGGTCATCGGGGGGCTTTCAACAGGACAGTTGAAGGGCTTGGTTTGTGTTTTAGAAAGGTGTCTCTGGACAGTGGATGAAACAGAGCCCGGCAAAACCGCTAGAAGAAACTTCTTCCTTGTCACTAAGGTGGGAACACGTTTGGCCGCGTCAGGAGGGTGCCGGATACTGAGGTCTGTAGCTCTGAGGGCAGCAGGCTCCTGGCCAAGGGGTGGACCCAGGCAGAGGGGGTGGCCAGCAAGAAACTCATCTCAATGCGTTCAGAGGCACCGGCCACAGCGGATGGACTGCGTATGGGATAGAAAATATATTGAGGCTTTTGGGTACACAGATCAGATGGAGGAGAGTTTTGAGCACCATTCTACAAGCTAAGTCCCTAGTCCCGCGAGCAATGGAGAGTTCCCGAAGTTTGTGGATGGATCTCTTTCTGTTGTTTGTTTTTACCAAGAACGTCGTAGACTCAAAACACCAGTCCCCTGGGGTCCCAGACACTCCAGCTTGACCTCCATTATCAAAGCAAAACTGTGGTGTGTTCGTCTTCAAACCCAGGTCTGTAAATCAGGCCTCCAGCCTCCAGGGGTAGTCTCTAAGCCAGAATTAGATCCGTGGAAAGTAATGAAAATAGCTGTGAGAGTCATAGCCCACGGACATCCCTTCAAAATGTAACAGCTTGTTACCTGTTACTAATTTTAGCTCACTAGAAATTAGGCACAAAACCTGGTGACCCTTTAGGCTGTGATAGTGGCCCAGGGCGTGTTGAGAACACACACGCAAGGCGTGTCGCCTGTAGCCCTCAGGCCGTGTACGACGGGGCACAGCTGGGTGTTTACAGCCAGGCGTGTTCATGGGGACCCCGAAGCTTTACAAGACTCAGGCGTCTTCTGAACCATCAAAGGAGTTTTAGGATTTAACACAGTTCAGAGTTGAGTATGTTTGCAGCCAATTCATTGAAACCGGATGGTTTCTCTGTACCCCATTTGCATTCTCCTTTGCTTTCCCCCTGCCCTAAGCCAGAACTACCCCCAAAACCGGAGGCAGAGTCCGGGCTACCTGGACAAGAGTCTGGCTGGGACTGAAGGCCATTCTCCTTTCTCTAGGGAGAAGATACATGTGAGCCCAGGGGTAGCCTCTGCTTCTAAGGCTGGCTTTCTGCAGCCCCCACTTCCCCTGGTGTCGGGCAGCAGGATTTCTTACAGAAACTCTGCCAACAGCTAGCATCCAGCATACCTGTAGACAGTTTATTCTCCTGTGGATGAAGTTGCTCTCGCTCTTGCCCTATCAGGAAGGGAGGTGGACAGAGTTGGAGCGGAGAGGCTCCTTCTGCAAGAATGTCTACCCCAGTGGGTTCCAGAGAGGGCCCTGGCCACACACCTTGTAAATGAAGCCTGTTCCGCAGGACAAGGGGCCATCACACAGACATGCCCACCACCCCCAGCCAGAGAAGCAGCATTTACAACTGCCTTTTCAAGTACAGTGACCCACGGTCCCAAAGACAGGAAACGCTGGAGTAAGTTTTATTCTGGTCTCTCCTTTATTGTCTCCACCTGGAGTAACCATGTGTTAAGCCAGCCCAAAACAGTGCTAGTTCATGCGTGCTGTCTGGCATGGTTATTTTTAATTTTTTTTTCAAGTTTTATTTATTTGAGAGAGGGAGAGAATCTCAAGCAGGCTCTGTGCTGTCAGTGCAGAGCCTGATGTGGGGCTTGAGATCATGACCTGAGCCCAAATCAAGAGTCGGATGTTCAACCAACTGAGCCACCCAGGAGCCCCTCTGGCATGGTTATTAATAGCACTTTGCTTTCTTTCTCAGAAGTGTCTTGATTTGATCGATAAATTATATGGACTCCCCATCTACCTCCAGGCTTTCGACAATCGCTGAGAGCCCTTCTTCTTTTTTAAGTATATGAAATTTATTGTCACATTGGTTTCCATACAACACCCAGTGCTCATCCCAAAAGGTGCCCTCCTCAATACCCATCACCCACCCTCCCCTCCCTCCCACCCCCCATCAGCCCTCAGTTTGTTCTCAGTTTTTAAGAGTCTCTTATGCTTTGAGCCCTTCTTCTTAAAGGCTCTCATGCCCGTATCCCTCATTCTCCAGTGTCAGGGCCTCCATGCCTGCTCAAGCTGCATCGCCTGCTGCCAGTGTGCCCCCTCCTCTTCCAAATCCAGATCTTCTCAGGCTGTGTTCCTCATTCTTGGAACTAATGAGGGTTTTCAGTGAAAGCCAAATAATGTGGAATTGGGGGAAGAATTGAACTGGAGCTATCCATGAGTGTAAGATCATGATGTGATATTCTAGCCGTGTCCATAGAAAGAGCCTAGAATCAATGGCACCCCATGGCAGTGAGCTCACTTGGAGACCAGGTGTTGCTTTCTGTTTCCTGCCAGAAAAGAACAGCGGCTCCTTAGAGAATTGGCTGATACTGGGTCTACGTTAGGAACATCTTGTGTGCCAGGAAGCAAGATATGTTCAAAGATTATTTAAAAATCTGTGTCACAGGGACACAGAAGCCAGCTTTGAAAGGGAACCCACTTAAAAAAAAAAAAGTTAACCCACCAAATCTGGGAAACTTTGAGGATCAAAATAATCATCTTGGTAAACGATGATATTGAGTTAAAAAAAATCTTGTGGCTCCATAATGATACTCAAAAGGGCTAGGAGGGAGGCTCTGCTTTAGAAAAGATTATAAGTTAGTAAGTATAGACTGTAGATTTAGAAAAGCACCATTTTGTTAACTCTCAATGTAATCAGTGATTCAGGCAATGGTCATCAATGACCCCCTGGGAAAAAGACTAAGGAAGATGTGTTTACATTTTTTTAAGTTTTTTGTTTTTATGTTTGAGAGAGAGACAGAGCTCAAGCAGGGGAGGGGCATAGAGATGAAGACAGAATCTGAAGCAGGCTCCAAGCTCTGAGCTGTCAGCACAGAGCCTGACATGGGGCCCAAACTCACGAGCAGTGAGATCATGACCTGAGCAAGAGTCGGACACCCAACCCACTGAGCCACCCAGGCGCCCCAAGGAAGACATGTTTACATGATCTCACAGGTTAGTTACTAATCACACAGTGTGTCTTTGCATTGGAGATACCTCCACCTTATCTGCACCTCATCAAGCTGAGCATCTCCAGAAGTGGGACAATGTGACCTTGTGAGTCCCCTGACCTGATGTTACAGGAGGGACACAACAAACCTGGCTGGAAGCATTTGACCTGAACCAAATCCTAACAGAGCAACGTCCTACGTTCTACAGGTCAATTGACCTGGATCTTCAGGTGTTTGGTATCGACAGAGGAACTGTTTGAGGAGAAGAGATGTTAACAGCCAAATCAATGTGTGAGACTCGATTGGATTCTGGGTCCAAAAAAATGCCATCGAAGACATTTGGAGGAAAAATAAGGAAGATTTGAGTCCAGATTCTATGCTAGATGATTTTATTGAATTAATGTTGCTTTTCTTAGGTGGGATAATGGTGTTCTGGTGACGTAAGAGAAAGTCCTCCTTCTGAGTGGTACAACATGCGGTATTTGGGGGTGAAATGCCGTGATGGTGTTTCAGCACTAGGGAAGTATAGATAGAGAAACAGAGAGATGGGGGAAATGGGTGTGGTGAGATGTTGGTGAATCTGTGTGAGGGGTATCCGGCTGTTCATTGTACTGTTCTTTCAACTTTCCTGTGGGTTTGAAATCTGTCAAAAGAAAAAAGAATGTTTTCTAGAAGACTGTGAGAAGATAGGAAATAAAGTTCTTATAGTTTTCTTTTTTTTTTTTAACAGACAGTCCCCTTCTCTTTCCTCTTCCTCCAGACTGTGACCTTCAGCGGTTTCTTCTTTGCACAAACTCTTGCTTGACTTAATATCATTGTGACAACCCTGAGCAAGGGAAGCCAATGATGGCAGACACATTGTAGCTACAGGAAATGAGATGTTTCTGTCTTCTCCAGAGAACTGAAGCTTTTCTTTCATTCACTCTTCTATTGAGCAAGAGCCTATGTACTAGGTACTTAATCTGTGTACTGTGTCCATAGTTCTATGTACCCCGATCCTTATACTTTGTACGAGATCCTATGAGAGGCACCATGAGTGATACAAAGATCAACATCAATATGGTTTCTGCCTTCAAAGGGCTTAAAATCTAACACACAAAAATTGGCTCAGTGGACAGTTTTTGAATGGCTGTTATGAGCTAAACAGAAGACCAGGACTAGGGATCTAATTTTATCTATCTATCTATCTATCTATCTATTTTTGATTTAGTCCAAGGTAGTTAACATATAGTGTAGTATTGATTTCAGAGGAAAAATTTAGTGGTTCATCACCTACATATAACACCCAGCACTCATCCCAACAAGTGCCCTCCTTAATGCCCATCGCCCATTTGGCCCATTCCCCACCCAAGCCCCCAGAAACCCTCAGTTGTCCTCTGTATTCTCTTATGGTTTGCCCCCCTTTCTGTTTTTACCTTATTTTTCCTTTAGGGATCTAATTACTATTGTTACTATTAAAATCTATTAGTATCTATTATTATACACAGTCCCTGCCATCAAGGAGCCTCTTGTCTTTGAGAAACACAGACACATACATCAATTTCAAGACAATAAGACTAGCGAAAAGATCTTTATCATTGTCTAAACGCTATGACCAAGCATCCAGGGACAGCTTACGAACGAAGAGTACATCTGAGTTAAGGCTTGAGGAGTAGGTTGGAATGTTTTCAAAACAAGTTGGTAGGCATTCCAAGTAAATTGAATAAAATATGTAAAAGCGTGAAGGTATGAAATGACATGTTTGGGGATCCACAGGTGCTAAATATAGCTAGAATTTGGGGTTTTTAGAGAGGAGTCAGAGATACGGAGCTGGGAATAGAACTTGAACTTGTTGATAAAGAGCTTTCATGTTACATTGAGGGGTTTGAGCTGTATTCGTTAGACCGTGGGAGACTTTGGTGGTGTGTCACGATCAGATTCTTAGGTGACCCTGGTGGTGGAGTAGCTTGTGGATTGGCAGGAGATAAAGCAGAGAGACTGGTTAGGAGACTTTAAAATAGTCCAGGTGAGAGATGCTGAGAGTCGAAAGCAAGACAGGGGACAGGGAGGCAGAGAAAGGGTAGCGGCAGGAGGCATGTTGTATACGGCACCAGTAGGGCTTTGGTGACTGGATGTTGGAAAAAGAGGGAGAGGGGATTGTCAAAGATAACCCTGTGTTGGGGTTCTCCAGAGAAACAGAACCAATGGTGTGTGTGTGTGTGTGTGTGTGTGTGTGTGTGTGTGTGTTATAGAGCTGGGGAGGAGGGATTTAACGAATTAGCACCTGCAGTTGTGTGCACAGGCAAGTCTGAAACCTGCTGGGTAGACTTGGAGACTGGAGATTCAGGCAGGAGTTAATGTTGTAGTCTTGAGTCTGAAGGCAATTTGGAGACAGAATTCCTTCCTACTCAAAGGATTTCAGTCTTTTCTGTTAAAGCCTTCAACTGATTGGATGAGGCCCACCCATACTATGGAGGGTATTGTGCTTTTTCTCAGTCTACCGAGTTAAATGTTAATCACATCTAGGGGCACCTGGGTGACTCAGTTGGTTAAGCATCCAACTCTGGATTTCATCTCAGGTCCCGATCTCCAGTTGGTGAGTTTGAGCCCCACGTCAGGCTCTGCGCTGGCAGCACGGAGCCTGCTTGGGATTCTCTCCCTCTCTCTCTGCCCCTCCCCTGCTCGCTCTCTCTTAAAATAAATAAATAAACGTTAAAAAACAAAATAAATGTTAATCACATCTAAAAAATCACTTCACAGTGACATCTGGTGTTTGACCAAAAAGAAAAAAAAATGGGTACCATCACCTAGCCAAGTTGACACATAAAATTAAGTGTTGTCACACCTCATTGTGCCACTGCTAAAATATGACGTAGAGGAGAAAAGTTGAGAACAAACTTAGAAAAAAAAACCCCATCAATTTAGAAGGTGTTAAATTTCAATTGGTCATGTCTAGTGGTCAGTTAGAATATAGGAGACAGATCTTCCCTTCCTTTTTTTTTAAAAATAGATTTTATTTTTAGGTAATCTCTATACCCAATGTGGGGCTTGAATTTACAATCCTGAGATTAAGAGTCACGTGCTGTACGGACTGAGCCAGCCAGGTGCCCCGTTAGACAGAGCTCTCTAATGGGCCAAATTTAGAGATCTTAGTGGAAGCCGTGGGACAAGGTGAGGCTGTTCCACAAGAGCCTGTTCATTCATTCAGCAACAGATGCCTCCTCTGTGCCTCTGTGAGCCAGACGGCAGACCACGGTGTACTCAAGGTAATGTTCCTCTCCTCCTAGAGCGTAAATTTTAGAAGACTTGGCAGACCGTGAGCAAATACGCATATGGACATAAAATCCTAGGCTGTGATGTATCATATACGTTGGTATCGTATACTGCTGTATAACAAACCGTCCCCAAACCCGGCGGCCTGAAACAACTTTTATTTGCTCACGATTCCGTGGACTGGCGTTGGGGAGAGATCAGCTGGAAGGGCGTGGCTCAGATCCACATGGTGATGCGGGGTTCACGTGTGCATCCAGCCCAGTTAGCAGGTGCTGGATGGCTGGAGGCTGGGGCTGTCAGCAGATGTGTCTGAGTCATCCCCCGTGTGGCCTCTCCAGCAGGCTGGCTTCAGGCTTCCTCACCTGGCAGCTGGCGGTCCGTGAAGGCATCCCCCAAGGTGCCAGCACGTCGCAAGCTTCTGGTTGGGTCACATTTTCTAACGTCCCAGGGGCCAAGGCAAGTCACATGGCTAAGCCCCGAGTCCATGTGAGAGGCGACAGCACAAGAGCACGGGGACCATGAACATGACGTAACACAGGTTAAGTGCTGTGCAGAAGAACAGGACAGAGTGAAAAGGGGAAGTGCTTTGGAAGAGACGGGGTGGGGGGCGGGTGAGAGAAGTGACTTTTGAGCAGACTTACATGAGGGAAGACAGCCAGTCACATGGAGTTCTAGAGGCAAGAACGAGTGAGGATCGTGAAGTGAGAACGAGTTTGTGCTCCAGGAACAAGAAGCTAAAATGAGAAGAGCAGTGTGACCGGGGACTAGGGGTGGCAGAGGGAGGGAAGACCAGTGAGTGAGGAGAGGAAGGCAGTGGGGCCTCACGAAGGGCACAGCAGACCATGCACGGTTTAGATTTTGTTCTAAAAGATGGTAGAAAATTAATGAAGGGTGTTGTGCAAAACATGACTTCATTCAATTTTCATCTCTTTTTAACAATTTTTTATGTTTATTTTTGAGAGAGAGAGAGAGCGTGAGCAGGGGAGGGGGCAGAGAGAGAGGGAGATACAGAATCCGAAGCAGGCTCCAGGCTCCGAGCTGTCAGCACAGGGCCCGACAAGGGCCTTGAACCCACAAACTGCGAGATCATGACCTGAGCCGAAGTCAGATGCTTAACCGACTAAGCCACCCAGCCACCCCTCATTTTTCTTTTTAAAGTTTATTTATTTTGAGGGGCACCCTGGGTGGCTCAGTTGATTAGGCGTCTGACTTCGGCTCAGGTCATGATCTCACGGTTCATGGGTTTGAGCCCCACGTTGGGCCCTGTACTGACAGCTCAGAGCCTGGAGCCTGCTTCAGATTCTGTGTCTCCTTCTCTCTCTGTTC
>NW_026057577.1:139113872-139151205 GCF_023721935.1 Panthera uncia | reverse complement strand
GAGCCTGGAGCCTGCTTCAGATTCTGTGTCTCCTTCTCTCTCTGTTCTTCCCCCACTTGTGCTCTGTCTCTCTCTGTATCTCAAAAATAAGTAAAAATATTAAAAAATTAAAAAAAAATAAAGTTTATTTATTTTGAGAAAGAGTATATGACCACATGCGAGCAGGTGAGGGACAGAGAGAGAGAGAGAGAGAGAGAGAATATCCCAAGGAGGCTCCACACTCAGCACTAAGCCCAAGGTGGGGCCCGATCTCAGGAACTGTGTGAGATCGTGACCTGAGCTAAAATCAAGAGTGGGGCACTCGACCGACTGAGCCACCCAAGAGCCCCTCAATTTCCAGCTTGAAAAGATTGTCCTGGTCATTGATGAGGAGACAAGCAGGAAGCAAGATCAGTCAGCGATTACCGGACTAGTCAGAGAGATTGGTAGCGGTGGATATGGTGAGAAATGATTGGATTTGGAACTCATCTGGGACACACAGCCAACAGGAATTGCTAATGCATCCAAAGTAAGATGTTAGGGACAGAGAGGAATTACAAATGACATCTAACACCTGTAGACATAGGGAAGCTGGGGGAGAGTAAATTCTCTCTTGGGAGAGGAATTCTTTCTTGGACATACTATACTTCATATGCCTAATATGGGTCCAAGTGCAGACAAACAGGAAACTGGATATAAAAACTGTGAGCTCAGGGAAGAGAAAGTCAACATCTAAATGACACAAAAGCCCCAGGAATCCATGGGATAAATTGGAAGATGTGGTAGAAGGTACAGTGTTTTCTGCTTCTTCGGTTTTCATAATTAAGTAGGAAGTTGGGGGATGGGAGGAATAGTGACATGATGTTTAAAAAGAGAGGAATTTTGAGATAGTGGCCTTGGGACCCAGCAAACCATGGGAGTCCCTTCACTAGGGAAGGGTGGGAGGGTGGATGTGATGGGCGGCCTCTGAGAATCATGGTCATAAGCTCAAGGTGAGAGTGTGCTTGGGTGTTTCTCTAGCAACATCCAGCCGCTCACATACAGACTTAGAGAATCGGGTTTACCGTGGATGGGTTTTTTTTTTTTTTTTTTTTTTTTAGGCTAAGTGGAGAAGAGGAAGGGATAAGAAAGGAGTTGAGGGTGAACACAATTGAATGATTACAGTGATGGACCAGAGATTCTAATCTGGGGCAGGAGGGAAGTGAAAGCGTTGAAGAAAATGGTGGCTTCATGGCTGGGAGGTCCTGATGAGGTAACATGGTTAGAGAAGTGTACCTAGCAGGGAGTATGCTAAAAAGCAGTGGAAAGGAGTCAGTGGAAGCTAGAATTTAGAGGGGGAGGAGGTCATGAGGTCAAAGGATCAAGAAGTCAGGGCACCGGGTGGATTGTTCATGTGAAAGAAGTCTGCAGAATCATGCTGCAGAGAAAGTCAGCGTGAGCCAGATACTTGGATGAGGAGGGATGGTCTAATAGCATTGCTCTAAAGATCCTGAGGATTACGTCGCGGAAATGAGAGAAATGGTCTGGAAGTACCAAGGGGACAGTTACGGCGTAGTAGGCCCGGCGGTACAGGGCTGGGAACCAGAGTCCTCACCCAAGAAGGCTGCAGGGAACATGCCAAGACTGAGTTAGAGCTAAAAGGTGGAACATTGGAGCACCTGGGTGGCTCAGTCGGTTGAGAAGCCGACTTCGGCTCAGGTCCTGATCTCGCCGTTCATGAGTTCGAGCCCCGCGTCGGGCTCTGTGCCGACAGCTCTAGAGCCTGGAGCCTGCTTCAGAGTCTGTCTCTCAGTCCCTCCCCCCACTCACACTCTGTCTCTCTCTCTCTAAAATAAATAAACATTAAAAATATTTTAAAAAATAAAAGGCGGAACATAAAAGAGAGGAGGTGATTATGGGCAGTTTGCAGATGACAGATCACGAGCTGCTGAGAACACAGGGTGCAGCATCGGGAGAGAGGGAGGCACCTGTCGTGTGTGGCGAAAGGGAGGATAAGCTGTTCGGGCTCGCTCCAGGCAGAAGCAAAATCAGGGTCAGCAAAGCTCATGTGGACTTAGCAATTGTTACTCACATGAGGCCAAGTTTTGCTTCTTTGGCCATGTCCTGAACTACTGAAATTGCCAGATAAGCACTCTATGAATAATTTATCATCATAGGTAATGTTTACTAAGCTTTAATTACGTAGCTGTCTTTGAAGAAATCGATCTCATCCTATACATCTTGGGTATCTTCAAAGTTTTACATTCTGACTTCAGTTTATTTGAAATTAATGGAAAAAACCAGGAACCTAAGGAAGAATGAATGTGAAATCATATATAACATGCAATGAGATGAAGCTGTTCTGACCTAGGAACACCACCACACGTGGCACAGTAGCTGCACTTGGGCCTACTACTTGGGCGACTTGGCCATAGTCCACTGGATTTGTTTGGTTTTTGTAGGTTCCGCATTTGTGCATTAAAAGGCAACAGGATGGGGGCCTCACCCTGAATCTTCTAGTTCTTTGGTGATGACGCTAATTCCTGCCATTCCCCCTGGGATGCCATAGCACTTTTGAGCCACCATCTTTTTCACGGAGGGGAGTCGTTTCAGAGCATTCTCCTTGACGTCTGCACTGTGGTGGTAGTCTTACCCTAAGGCAAGGAACCAATGTGAGGTGAGGTTGTGCAACGACCAAGCATGTCTAGTTTGGGGTCTGGGAAAATGACCTCCAGATGGGGCCACGGACCCGCTGTAGCCATTGTAACTTGAATCTGGGCCTGGGATCCACTTATTACCTGGCCCCAATATCCCTGACTCTAACAGAGGCTCGTGAGGATGATTAGTGACTCTAGGTGTTAATGTCTACCAATACCCTGTCAAAGAGTCGTCAAAACGCTTGGGCATTCCTCAGCATTGTTACCCAAGTAGATCCCTTTGGTGAAGGACTGGGAGATCAGACTTGTGTGGTATTGCAGGGGGCTGGGGAGACAGTCTTGCCTTCAACCAATGGGCTTGGGTCCAAAAACTGGCTCAGGCCGGGAAACCAGACAAGAACTTGAGACTTTTAATTGGGATGGTGTCCCCTCAGCTTCCTGGTCATCCATCCTTGACTTTTTTTTTTTTTTTTTAATGTTTATTCATTTTGAAAGAGTGTGAGTGCATGTTTGAGCAGGGGTGGGCAACGAGAGAGGGAGAGAGAGAACCCTGCATGGAGCCCAGTGCTGGGCTCAATCACACAACCACATGATCATGACACGAGCAGAAATCAAGAGTCTGACACTTTAACCAGCTGAGCCACCCAGGTGCCCCATCTTTGACTTCTTTTAATCGTACAGATTGAGCAGTCTCTTGTTGGCTACCCATCTGTTTTACCCTTAGGGATGCAGTAACTAATAGGGTTTTGAGTTAATTCCCTTGGATGTTCCTTTCTGGCTGGGAGAAGAGTTTTTCATAGTTGAGGGAAAGAGTCTTCACGAATATCTCTTGGCCAGAGGGACAGACCGTGGCAAGTGACAGCCGGCTGTCCACCGAAGCTTGTTAATACAATCAGCACGTACACATTCTCCCCTTACGTGATGCAGAGTGTAACTGAAAAGGTAGCTGCCCAGCCTGGGGCTACATTTCCCAGCATCCCTTGCATGGAAGTAATGCCAGGTGATGTCACTTCTAGACTGAGGAGGTTAAAAGGCATGTGTTCTTATCCAGTCAGTTGCTCTCTTTTTGCCAACTTTGTTTGTGGCTAGGGTAACCTCGGAAGATAAATGTTGAAGGAGGCAGAACCCCTGTCAGCTGGGCCCCTGAATAGCTATAGGAGCAGAGCCAATACCCTCCTACCATTACATCCTTCTTGGTCCACTATGCAAGCAAGAAATGGTCCTTAGTAGCAGTGGGCACTTGAAATGTAGGTGTTCGCCAAAGCAGCTGGGGTTACCTAATACGTACTATGCTCTCTATACATTCTTTATCAAATCTACCTAGAATAAAATCGTTTCTGTAAGGATGGATTTTTACCAGATTTGAAGGCGTGTCTCTGATGGTCTGGCTAGAGTATAGGTTATGTGACATATGTAAACATCACCGGAGAGGCCCAGGGATGTTTTTCAGAGCTGGGCAGTTATTCACAAGTGAAAATGAAGTATAACTGGGGTGCCTGGGTGGCTCAGTCCGTTGAGCGTCTGACTCTTGATTTCAGCTCAGATCATGATCCCGGGGTCATAGGATCGAGCCCCGCACCGGGCTCTGCTCTGAGCACAGAGCCTGTCTTAAGATTTTCTCTCTCTCTCTCCCTCTGCCCCTCTCTCCCACTTGCACTCTTTCCTCCCCTCTCTAAAATTAAAAGAAAACAATGAATTATAATAAAGGACAATGCTAATACAATCAGCAAGTACACATTTTCTCTGTCCTAAGCTCCTTGATATAAGCAGTCACGTGGGTCCTTGTAGGCTGTACATCTTACGTACCTCCAGTTCTCTGGCCGTGCTTATCTGGGGCTCTCTGGATGCTCTTGCCACGGATTTAGAGGACACTCCCCTGGAGGGCATGGGTATCGGTTTCCTATTGCTGCTGTAATAAGTTACCACCGACTCAGTAGTTTAAAGCAGTAGTTTATTTTCTCACAGTTCTGGAGGTCAGAAGTCTGAAATGAGACCCACAGGGCCAAGACCACGGTGTCACCAGGGCTGGCTCCTCCCGAGGGTTCCAAGCAAGAATCCTTTGCATGCCTGTAAGTTGCCTGCGTGGCTCCACTGTGACCCCTTCTCTGCATCGCTACAGCCTGTGACTGCTGTCACCACGTCTCCCACTACTGAGCCTGATCTCCTGCCTCCCTCTTACAAGGACACATGATTGCACTTGGCCCCACGAGGATAATCTCAAAACCCTCAGTGTGATCACATTTGCAAAGTGTCTTCTGCCGTAGAAGGTAACCCTCGCAGGTCCCGGGGATTAGGATGCGGACACCTTCCAGCCTGCCACAGTGTGGGATGTGGCTTCCATGTGGCTTTGTAAGGCACCAGCTGACAAGGAAATGGGAGGGGACTGGCTCCCCACCTAGTGCAATTCAGCCAATGGGAAACAGGAGACAGGACCAACTCAGGAAATGTCTTTTGTTCCTTCTCCAGGACGGCTGCTCCGAGGCAGGAGTTTCCTATACAACCTGTGCAGACACATCCCACGTGGCCCCGGTCTTGCTGAGCAACTGTCGGGTCTCCTGGTGGCCCGCGGGGAAGCAGGTGCGAGCACGGCAGGGCAGTGCTTTGCATGGCTTCCCATCCTTCTCTGCCTCGCTCCCTTACCCTCGCTGCCCCGGCTGCATTTCCCAAAGCACTAGCACTTGACCTCTGTTCTCCGGGGGGGGGGTGAGTCTCAGCCAGGGAGGCCCCCACATTGAAAGTTACCATTTCCTCTTTCGTTTAAGAACCAATTCCTGAGCATCTAGCGTGTTCAGACCTGGTCCTGGTTAAGAGTGACGATAACAAACCCAAGAAGATTTCTGCTCTTCTAGAGATGACCTTCTAATTGCGGAGGACTTACCATAAGCAATTAAGTAAGAAAATGCTATTTCGTGGCAAGTGCTCCGTTCGGCACGGTGATACAGTAAAGGCTCTTCTATATTTGGTGGTGAGGAAAAGCCTTTCTGGAGAGGTGACATTTAAGCTGAGGCCTGAACGGCAAAGAGTCACAGGTGCAGAATCAGGGGAAGGAGAAGTGGGCTGAGTGGCCATGTGACATCACGTGGGGACCCAGTCTTGCCTTCAACCAATTTGCAACCGATGTGCTTCTCACACGGATGGTTCTAGGTGGCACGGTCTGGTTGAACAGCAGCAGAACTTTACTTTTAAAAAATTCATGATTCTACCGAGCAGCGGAAGGCCAGATGGTTTAAAATGCAAAATAAACACTTGAAGCGGGAGCTTTCTGCTCGCCCGTAAATGGGACTTTCTCTTTGTCGTGAAGGGATGTGTTTTATTTTAGAAGTAAGTAAGATTTCCTCCTGCTGTGTTTTCAGCTCAACCTCATTTCAGAGGAAGGGCCGTGAAACCAGAAGTTCTGAGTCTCTAGCTCCCTCACGTGTATCAGACAGAAATTGGGTTATAAGCCCATTTCCTTCTGTCTCCAGCGTGGTTTTGTTTTTATGATTAGCTGGTATTTGTGTCACAGTGCTTTCTGCTTTGCCTCATTTCAAATGCTTCTGCAAGATCAATTTACATCGTAACTCCGAGCATGGCCTAAAGGAGATGTGGGCTTCGTAACCAGAGGACACAACATCTCTTCAGATTTTCTCTTTGATAGTAAATGTGTTTAATAACACTGTAAAATGTATTATGAAAAAAAGAAAAGTTATAAATGGTTGCTGCTGCCGTAGAGAAATGCAGTTGGGTTTTAAAGGAATTTCGATGTTTTATCTAGTGACCTTGCTACATTCATCAACTCTAATAGAAAATCCAACACGATCGGTTGATAAACTAGGTGTTTCATCACGTCAGCTGTAAATAGTGACACTTTTAAATCTCACCCATTCCTCATACGTTTATCCCTCTTTTTGGCTTACTGGCATGGCTAGAACTTTCTCAGCGGGGGTGGGGGAGGGGGGCGGCACTTATCTGTCCCCCCTGCGTCAGCTGAGTGGCCTTGCAGGCCGGGGGCTGAGAGTCATCTGCAGGCCCAGCATTTGCATGTCGGGCGGTTGCTGTTGGGAAGATGTGCCCCTTTGGCTCCAAAAGCACGTGTCCCGTGTCCCGAGAGCCTAGCAGATGTCGTAGTGCCCCCCCCCCCCGCCCGCCCCCGCCCTGTTTGACCTTAGCTTTGGGTGTCATGTGGGAGCCCTCCTGTCACACTCTGTCGGGAGAGGAGAATTAGACCCCACCTTTTGATGGGAGGATCGTCAAAGAATTTGTGGGTATGTCTAAAGACAGCACGGTGGGTTCTCCGGCCCAAATTATTTACATTTCTCCTTCACACGTTTCTGGGCACGTGATGCCAATCCCATGACTGGGGCTCAGCTCCACTGACTGGGAATCATTCTCCATGGGTTCTTGGATACACCCTGAGTCATCCTTCTTTTTTTTCCATCAGTGCCACAGACTTCTATGCCTCCCGGTTTCCCCTGTGGGAATGACGGTCTCCATGGCAGTTATGGCTGCCCCACGACCGTCCATGGGGGACAGAAAACTTGCCTCCGTAGCACACAGCTCTTCCAGTCCGTGTTAACCAGCTGCACTTGAGAAACTACACCCAACGAGCCTCGTTCACCCTGGAACTTGACTGACGTGACAAAATCTTGGGCTTGAGGCCCGAACCCTGGATGCCTTAATAAGCAAGGCTTTGATGGGTCTGGAGAGGGAGGGAGTGTATTTTGCGTAGAGCTAGTGGCTGGAATAATCTGCAGACGCACCCACGTGTTGAGGTTAAGACAGACCAGTTGGGGGACAGTCCCTGTGGGGCTTGTCTGTCTCTCTGTGGCCTCCTTACATAGGCGTGTTTAGCACAGAATCTTCAGGTTGGTGAGATTTCTTTCATGTCTGCCTTGTCCTCCTCAGGTGTAGGTCGCCCTGGCCTCACAAGCTATACGGTATCTGTTCTACCACATTCTATCAGAAGTGGAGTGACTATGGCTGGCCAATACTCACGGGGGTTACAGTTCACCTTTTTTATGGGAGGGGTTATCAGGAAGTTGCAATGGTTTTTTAATTTTTCTAATGTTTATTTTGAGACAGAAAGAGTGTGAGTGAGGGAGGGGCCGAGAGACGGAGAGAGGGAATCCCAAGCAGGCTCCGCACGGTCAGCCTGACGTGGGACTACATCTCATGAATCCATGACCTGAGCCGAAACCAAGAGTTAGATGCTCAACCAACTGAATCATGCAGGTGACCCAAGAAGTTGCAAGGTGTATTATTTTGTTGTTGTTTTTGTTGTTTTAAGGTTATTTATTTTGAGAGGAGGGTGGGTGGAGAGAGAGAGAGGGAGAGAATCCCAAACAGGCTCCACACGGTCAGTGCAGAGCCCAGTGTGGGGCTTTATCCCACAAACCGGGAGATCGTGACCTGAACTGAAACCAAGAGTTGGACACTCATCTAAATGAGCCACCCGGCGCCCCAAGAAGTTGCAACATTTTTTAAAACTACCACACACGCTAAATTGCAAGGGAGGCTGGGGAATGGATTCTGTAGCTTAGCGTTGACCACAAGCTATGATTTAGGGCAATTCTATTATAAAAGGTCAAAGAAGAAAAAGGACAAATGGTCAAAGGGCAGATCCCCAGGGGATGGTTAGCAGTCTCCGCCCCAGGCAGCTTTGCAAGAGATTAAAATCAAAGCCAGGTTGTCACAGCTGAAGAGATTATGAGCAGGGCGGAAGGTCATTTCAGGCAAGAGAAGAATCTGTGTGGACGGATACCTGGAAAAAGGACTGAGGGGGTCACGTGTGTCTGTCTACATCAGGGGAAGCTGGTGATGGCACAGTGGTAAACGAGGGGCGTGTCCACGTAAAGAAGAAAGGATTTGGATTTTCGGGTAGCTTTGTGAGAGAAGCAAGCTTTCAAACTTGGATACGAATGCTCTGTCCCCTGTAGTTTTGTCATTTTTCCGCCAAGTGTGCTTAGATTATAAAAGTGGCCATAATTCTTCAACCTCTTGCGTGACTTTGTAGCAACTTCCATCATGATACGGAGGGGCGCCTGGGTGGCTCAGTCGGTTGGGCGTCCAACTTCGGCTCAGGTCATGATCTCGCAGTTCGCGAGTTCGAGCCGCGCATCGGGCCCTGTGCTGACAGCTCGGAGCCTGGAACCTGCTTCGGATTCTGTGTCTCCCTCTCTCTCTGCCCCTCCCCTGCTCATGCTCTGTCTCTATCTCAAAAATAAGGAAAACATTAAAAAAAAAAAAAAAAGATACGGAGTCTGGTTCCCCACCTCTTGGCTCTGGTCTGGCATTGGGTCTGGCTTTGGCCAGTAGAATGTCGCAGACGTAACAGTGTGCCAGTTTTGAACATAAGCCCCAAGAGGCTCTGCCTATACCTACTCGCTTTCACGAGACCTTGCCAAATGCCGAGAATCAGCCAAGGCCAGCTGACTGCGACCGAGAGAGAGATCACGTGGAACAGAGCTCAGCCCTCCCGCTGAGGCCCCAGACACAGGAGAAAGCCGAGGCAGCATCCACAGAGTTGACCCGGATGCAACCGAACTAAGTCACGAATGAGCCCAGCTCCAACTGATGACCTATAGAATCGCGACCTGAATAAATTGTCGTTTCAGCCACTGAATGCTGGAACGATTTGTTGCACAGCAAAGCTGTTAGAGCAAGTTAAAGAACCTGCTTTCTGGATCTCAGGATCCTCAGGGTAAACACGGGTTTGCTGGCACCCCCACCATGGCTACTGGGGGGCCACGATGGGAGGGAGGATGGTACGCGAAGCCTGAAACAGGGCGTTCTGAGCAAATGGTACGCTAATGTCATGGATCACATCGGAGGAAGTTGGTCCAGGGAAAGACACAATGAGAGTAAAAGGAGGCATTACTTACAAATCCCCATTCCGCTCATTTCTGTCTCCTGGATTTTCCTCGGTCATGTGTTCTACTGGCTTGTGCTCACGTATCACAAATCTGCATTTTTCGGCTCCGCTGTCTTTGAAAACTCCCACCCTCACGCTCGCTTGCTGGGCCCCTTCGACACATTAGCAGGTGGTCCGATTAGAGTCAACTTGTTTCATCTATTTACATCTTTTACCCCCCAACTTGTCTCCAAGCAAGACAATTTTTCTATTTCCTTTGCAACCCCCACTGAGATAGTGTGTGTGCGTGTGTTTTTTAACCCAAATAAGAATTTAGTAAATATTTAGTAAATTAAAGTCAACTAAATTATGTTGTGGTTGGTGTTGATCATTGGGGTTACCTTATTTCTAATCAGGAGGCCTGTCACATTTGCTCAATGTCAAGTCACTAAGTAAACTTACAGAGAACAAGTTCCCCCAAGAGATCAGAGTTACCAGAATCCCTCATTTTCCTTTCTGGCATGTCTTGAGGGATTGATGAGAATTCTAATTCGGCAACTAGTTCCCACCAGCAATGTCTGGATGCCTAGGGGGAGTCGACCCTATTTATGTCTCAAGCCACTAATCAACTGTAATCCTGTCCTTACTTGAAAGGGAAAAGAAGTCTCTGGGAAAACTAAAGATAGGAACAAATGATACACTTTGAAAACCTCTTTAATTTTCCCACAGAAACTTTGCCCCACACAAAGTGCTTAAAGCTTTCTAAGTATCTTTTTACTTGCTTTAGAGGTTTTCCTATGAAGAAGATGCAACTTTCTTATTGAAAAACTGTTGACTGATGTATCCTTTCTGTGGTGTGCAGGACCAAGCTTTCCGAGCCAACCACACACCCCATCCAGCTCCACATTGTGCCGTCACCTTGGAGCCTGAAACGAGCCATGGTGGGAATGACGGACGCCATGAAAACCGGCCAACACTACAAAGCGGGACTGTTTTCCTCAGGGAGAGCCGGTGGCTAAACATTTGCCAGCACATCGCTGCCTAAGCTCCAGGTACCTGGGAATTACAGCTTTCCTCCTCTTGAGCACAAACACAAAGCTTCACCAGGAAAACATCAGGCACCTTTCTCCCTGCCGGGCAGACTACTCTTTAGTGGGGGAGCCCATAGAATGGGGACAAAATGAAATCATGACCAAGATCTGTGCTGAGTAGGGAAGAGGGTGGCGTGAGACAAGGCGAGAGGTAGGCGGGACAGAGAACACAGCCCTGGAGTAGAGATTCGTATGTTGGTGAGACAAAGTTAGAGCTTTTAGGAGAGGGATGCCTTTGGGTACTTTATAAGGATCCCTCCAGATGTCTGGTCTGTCAACAGCATATATAGGGGGGAGGGTTACTTAGAAATCCCCATTCTGCACCTGAGGTGGTAGAACACAGAGGCCAATGAAGATGCTGTCTGGAGCTAGGATAAGGGAGTTGGAGCATGGCTCCTGACCTTTGCCCTAACAGCCGCCCCACACCATCTCCTCCCCCACACCTGCACTTGGGCTGCTTCCAGGGCCTTCCGCCATCCTGCAAGGCCAGCTTAAGACCCAGCACTCCCTCACCTGCAGTCTTCCCTGGCCATCCCGGTCACATCTCTACCTGCTCTGGACAGGCATGACGCTGGATGTCTTGGGCCATGTGAAGGGAGGACAGTGCCGCTCTCCCGGAGAGGCTTTTGTCCGTATGCTGATGGCTCGAGTAGAAATGAGAGACGATGCTGAGCCAGTCTATGCTGATGAGGACGTGCAGGGAGAGAAGGGAAGCAGAGAGCTCGTTCAAAATAGCGGGCAAGAAATGCTTGAAGCAACAACCTCAAAACTGGGGGCTCTAGTCCTTGTATAAAACGTGGAGGCAAAATCCTAATTATAACGGACCATTGTGATACCGTTCTGTGGTTCTGCAAAATGTTACTATTGGGGAAACCAGGCGGAGGGTATCTGGGTCTCCCTGTATGTGTTAATGCAGCTTCGTCTGCATCTGTACCGCTTCTAACAACACATTAAAACAAAGGAAGCCGCTGACACGTAAAGGCCTATGTGTAGAGACCTGTGTTCTGGCTTTGGTGCTGCTGCTGTGCCTAAGTTGAGGCACTCTGCCTTCCTTTGCCCACTTGCTTCATTTACAGCTGGGGAAGAGGCAGCCTTCTGCGATGCGGGAAGTCACAGTGAGTCCCGAGTGGTGAGCAGGGCAGGAGGCCCTTCTGCCAATTTCCCTGTGGGCTGGAAATGAAAAAAACCACCACCCGTGGAGTCTAGCTCATCTTCCTTCTCATCTCGAGGCCACAGGCGCTCAGCATCACCTGCCTTCAGGGGACTTCCCAGTCCCTGTGGAGTGGGAAGCCGCTCTGGACACGAGCAGAGGTGAGATTCAGAGGTAAGAGAAAGGGACATCCGGGGGACTGGTACCACTCATGCCCCACGTCTGGCCAGGGCAACCAGGTGAGATCCCGGGGTGAGCGCTGGTTCTTTGGGTAGATCAGTGGCCGGACAGGCTGCCTCTGTTTCTGCTCCACAGTGAGCAAGGCTGCAACCAGGCCGAAGGGTCAGATTTCACCATCCGGCACATTATGGGGCTACAAGACCATTTGACATAAACACACATTTCAAGGCCTTAGACTTCTGGATTTCACTGAATCTTTACTTTCTCTGCCTTCTTGGAGTCCTGCCGCATGTCTAAAAGAGCAGTTAAGAGGTCTACACGTCCACTTAAAGATAATTAAGTTATGAGACGTGCAGCTTAATGATGCCAAAAGCATGAAAACCAAACCAACAATCAACAGAACTAAAAGGCAACCAACAGAATGGGAGAAGATGTTTGCCAATTATATATCGGATACAAGGTTAGTATCTGAGATCTACAAAGAACTTCTCAAACTCAACACCCATAAAACAAGTAATCCAGTGAGAAATGGGCAAAAGAGGTGAAAACTTTTCGAAAGACATCCAGATGGCTAACAGACACACGAAGAGATGGTCAACATCATTCATCATCAAGGAAATACAAATCAAAACCACAATGAGAAACCATCTCACACCTGTCAGAATGGCTAAAATTAAAAACTCAGGAAACAGCAGATATTGGCAAGGATGCAGAGAGAGGGAACCCTTTTGCACTGTTGGTGGAAACTCAAACTGGTACAGCCACTCTGAGGTTTCTCAAAAAGTTAAAAATAGAGCTGTCCTAGGACCCAGCAACTGCATTTGTAGGTATTTATCCAAAGGATACAAAAACGCTGATCCAAAGGGGCACATGCACCCCAATGTTTATAGCAGCACTATCAACAACAAATTACGGAAAGAGCCTAAATGTCCATTGATTGACGAACAGATAAGGAAGTGGTATGTGTATATATATATACACACACACAATGGAATATTAATGAAAAGGAAATCTTGCTATTTGCAACAACACGGATAGAACTAGAGTGAATTATGCTAAGCAAAATAAGTCAGAAAAATAGGATTCACTCATGAAATTTAAGAAACAGATGAACATGGGGAAGGGAAGGAAAAATAAGATTAAAAACAGGGAGGCAAACCATAAGAGATTCTTAAAATGAGAGAACTGAGGGTTGCTGGAGGGGAGGTAGGTCGGGGATGGGCTAAATGGGTGATGGGCATTAAGGAGGACGCTTGTTGGGATGAGCACTGGGTGATCTATGTAGGTGATAAATTGCTAAATTCTACTCCTAAAACCATTATTATACTATATGTTAACTAGCTTGGGTTTAAATTAAGAAAAAAAAAAGCAAACCCAAACCCTATAATGTCTTTCGAGTCACCCTGATAAAGAAAACACACTGAGTGATAGCTAATATCTTTTATTGTCAGACTTTCTTTGAGCCAACAGACCATGATTTCGCATAGCTGTCCCGGAGGGATAAGGCAATTTTTTTTTTTCTTTCTTTGTGGGTAGACTTAGTTGGCCTAAGTCTTTACAACTCTTCTATATAAAAATAAAAGTCCGAGACCAGATTATTTTTTTTTCTGGTCATAAACACTGATTTATTTACAGGCACCTGGTCAGACTATCATTATAAACTTGGGAGAAGACGTATTATATTAAAGCCTCAGCATTTATACTGTCAGGGTCCTTTACAAGACTCGCTCATGCATTACACCCTTCGGGAACGCGGCATCTTGCCGCCATATCCATCGTGGTATTTGGTAATCTACCCGGAGCGATCGAGACTAACCTTCAAAGAAAACTTTTTCTTAACTTAAATTTTTTTAGGAACTAAAGACTCAAAAAATGACTTCATATCGTTCTAAAAACAGCACTGGAGCCAGCTGTTGAAGAGTGGTTTATAAATACAATTATTTGTATAGGCTGCATATCTGTTTATAATACAGCAGATGCAGAGTGCAGACTTTTGCTACACGTAAAACAGAACGGGGTCAAAAATGTGGTTTTCGAAATACAGCAAAGACAGGAAAACCCAGGATTCTGGTGTGTTAATAAAACCACCTCATAAAGTAACGACTGAAGACTAGAACTCTGAACTATTAAAATATACAGACTGTTTACACCATTGCACATCCTTTTTCCCTTTGCTTTTAATGCTCATGAGACAGTGATTAAAGTGATGAGTTTATGAACACATGGGCGCACAGGCAGGCACACAGACTTAAAAGATGAAACAAACAAAAAGAAGTTAATATATGTCCATGAGGAAGGCTGCCAGCAGCACTCCAACTAAAATATCCTGTCCCCTTGTGCTCCCTCTGTCCCCCCTCCCGACCCCCTCACCTTCCCTCCAAGTAGGGAAATCAGGCTGGGAGGTTAGTGCAGAATTGATAGATGAACACCCCCCACCAAGCTTTGTAAGTCTCCCCCCAAACAGGGGCTGGGGGGGCATTTCCCTTCAGTAGCACAGTTAAGGTCAATTAGTGTTGGTTCCACACGTTAAGGCACTTCTGGCTGCTTTGGTGGCAGCGTGGGGGCTTTTTTCCTCTCTGTCTTAAGGCATGTGTCATCTAAGAGTAGTAAAGCTTTCGAAACTGGACGGACTGTTAAGGTTGACAGCTTAATACGGGATCGCAGACGTCGACGGGGCGAAAGGACCCTGGGAGACGCCTCCCTCCGACGAGGGGCTTCCGGAAGCGGGGGCAGCTCTGCCCTAGCCGGCCGAGGCCAGAGGGTGGCCCATCCGGACGCTGAAGACACGCCGACTCCCTCCCGCCTTCACCTGGAGCTGCCCTGGCTGCTCACGGAGCGCGACGCGCTGTAGCGTTTCTTCACGATCATGCTGATGTAGGCTTTCATGAGCTTGGCCACATCGACCACCTGCCCAGGGGAAGCAGAAGGGGCACACGGTGAGAGTCTCGGCCGGGACGATGGGCCTCCCACCCCGTCCCCCAGGTTTGGAGGAGGCCGAGAGCTCAGCTGCTTTAACCTGTTTCTGGGCAGTGAGAAGGGAAGTCGTGGCTTCTCCGAATACGGTGTGCACCACCTGGTGGTCCTTCCACACAAAAATGACAATTCTGCGTGGTGTACAATTGTCAGATTTCACACGTTAGGGGAAAAAAAACAAACCCGCCCGAGGACACTAAAGTCTGTGGGTATCGTTAGGGCTGGGATCACTATCCCCACTTAAAATGATGGTAAATGAGGGGCCCCTGGGTGGCTCGGGTGGTTAAGCGTCCGACTCTTGGTTTCGACTCAGGCCATGATCTCGTGGTTCATGAGTTCGAGCCTCACGTCAGGCTCTGCACTGACGGTGTAGAGCCTGCTTGGGAGTGTGTGTGTGTGTGTGTGTGTGTGTGTCTCTCTCTCTCTCTCTCTCTCTGCCCCTCCCCTGCTCATCCTTGCTCTCTCTCAAAATAAATGTTAATTAAAAAAAAAAAAAAATGCTGGTAAAGGCCTGAGCCCACAATCCCACAATCCCAGCTGGTGAACACTGTATCGTAGTCAACTCGTCATGCTGCGGCTGCAGAACAGAAAGAGGCTCAACGGGCCTGCGGACAAGTCACAGGTGCCGGCTGCGACTTCGTATTAGCTCCTTCCCGCGATGCAGTCACCGCCACCCCCTGGGCCCCGACCCTTCTCAGGCTGGCCTGCATCCCTCTTCAGGCATCCTGACCTCCTTCCCCCTCCCTTTTAATCCCGTCCAATCCCACCCACGGCAGTTGGTAAAACCACGGTCACTGCATCAGGCACGATCAGACGCCCACAGTGGCTCCCTCTCCTTTCCTGGCGTCGACCAAACCTGGCAGCCGGGCGCCTTGGACCCTCCGGTCAGGGGCCCCGCCTCTTCCGTCTCACTGCCGGCCTCCCGTCGGCCTAGTCTGCCTCCTGCACCGCAGCCCTGGTGTCACTGCTACCTCCCAGCGCCCTGGGCGCCCTCCTGGCCTCCGGTCCTTCACTCTGCACCAGTGGCCAAACCGGAAGCCAGTCACTCATGTCCGCTTTCCACCTTTGCTCGCTAGGAGTCCCCTAAGCAGAAGCCCTTCATAAAGGCTTCTGGATTTATCATGATGCTGATGACTGCATTTTAAGCTTCAGAGCAGATGGCACGCACATTTAAAGGCTCTTTCTTGCGATTCTGTGAGCCAGAATTAGCTCCGGCCAGGGTGGTCGTGCCCCTCGCTCCCTCCAGCTGGCATTCACTGCCGTAATCATCAGCTGATTGGCACGAGGCTCTATTGCCAAACTATATATATTCTGGACATCTACATCATTCCTTTCCCCTTTCCTCTAGGGGTAAGACCCACCAATAAAACGAAACCAAATTTCTCTGCTGCAAACATAGAAGAAACTGGAGATTCGATTTTGGCCCCCGAGGAACCTGAAGCTGGGGAGGGACCGCCACGCTGTAATTTCATATATTTTACAGCAAAACAAAATTACCCAAAGGCCCCAAGAAACGGGGTGTCATTTTTCTGTGTTGTCAAGGCCACAAACGATTTCCTTGGTTCGCCTCTTACCTCACTGGTTTCAAAGAGCAGTTCCCTCTCGTCAACCACGATCTTGTACGTGTTTGCCAGAGGCGCCCCAAACGAGAGGATGTGCTCGTACTGGAAGGCCTCTAACGGTCTTCCCTCCCCACGCTTGTAGACAGAGACAGCGTCCGCGCTGACGCCCAACCAGAGGTCCTGGGGGAAGCCGCCTTCCTTGCACTGCGGGCAAGAGTCAGATCACAAAGCAATTAGGAGCGGGAGAGAGGGAGCCAAGCCCCGTATGCAGAACACTAGATGCACCCAAGGCGTGTTCACGCCTGGGAGAACCGAATGAGGAGATACGGCATCTCCTTGGCTGTCTTGGTTGATTTCTGACCAGTTGACCCATCCTGTGCATCGGGAAAACTTAATCAGTGAATGCCAACATCGTGCTTCGACTCCACCCATGGACACCATCACTCTCCGCCTCACCGGATTAGCTCTCGGAGGTGGCCCGAGCTCCCCAGCAAACCCACCAGCTTGAGCCCATCTCCTGTATCTAGCTCTTCCTCCGACCGGTTTTCGGATAATTATTCTTCAAATACAAAATCGAAGATCAGGGGAAAAA
Organism: Panthera uncia; assembly: GCF_023721935.1. Classification (NCBI taxonomy): domain Eukaryota; kingdom Metazoa; phylum Chordata; class Mammalia; order Carnivora; family Felidae; genus Panthera; species Panthera uncia. The sequence continues at coordinate 139,134,213 of NW_026057577.1, read as the reverse complement.
TTCTCCAAATCACTCTGTGCCTAAGCAGTCCTGGCTCCTTTTGAAAAATAGGGTCTCGACAAGTGGCAGCAGTGACCTCCTGTGAGCACAGCGGTAACAGGAATATCACTGGCTTCGTAACAGGCTTCCCTGCATGGATTGGTGTTGGAAAACAAGAGCCCTAATGTAGGAATGAGAACACAGGGCTGATGGGAACCAATACAAATGGGAGAGATGCGGGGGGTAGTGCTGGGTGGCTCAGACAGTTAAGCATATGACTTCGGCTCAGGTCATGCTCTCATGGTTCATGAGTTCGAGCCCCGTGTCAGGCTCTGTGCTGACAGCTCGGAGCCTGGAGCCTGCTTCGGATTCTGTGTCTCCCTCTCTCTGCCCCTGCCCCGCTCGTGCTGTCTCTCTCCCTCTCTCTCTCTCAAAAATAAAAATAAAAAATTAAACGAAAAACAAATGGGAGGGATATACATTAGTGACACCAAGAAGAGGTGTTGTACAAAGCATCTGATTTACACCTAAAAACAAACCTAACTGAACCAACCAAACCAAAGATAAAATCCAGTGAAAAGCCATGAAGGGATCTTGGAAAAGATAACCAATATTTACATCTTTATAAAGCCTCATTGAAAAGAAAAACGAAAGTTCATTTAGACCAGGGGCTGGTAAAGCTACCTGTTAAGGGACAGGGAGTAAATATTTTGGGTTTTGTGGGCCACGTGGTCTCTGTCATAGCTACTCAATACCACCATTTTGGTGTGAAAACAGCCAGAGAAGACAGAGAAAGGAAGGAATATTACTGTGTTCCAATAAAACATTATAAAAGGTGGCGGAAAGGATTTGGCCCATGGACTGCCAAGTCTTGATCTAGACCACTAGTAAGATTTCCTTTCAATAAATGGTCTTTAAAAAAAAAAAAAAAGAGGTATGAGTCAGTATGGGTTAATGCTAATAGCAAAATTCCAATCGTGACACAAATTCTTCCCTGCCAACAGATAGTCATGGGGAAAAAAAACAAACGTAAAATCCTAGTTGACCCATGTTGTTAAACATGGGGTTGAACTGTGCGGGTCCGCCAATATGCGGATTTTTTTTTTTAACGGTATGTATTTTCTCTTATGAGTTGCTCAGTAACATTTTTCTCTAGCTGCGTTGTACGAATACAGTATGTAATATATGTAACATGCAAAATACGTGTTAACTGTTCATGTTCTTGGTAAAGTTTTCGGTCAACAGCAGGACCATTAGCAGGTATGCTTTTAGGGAGTCAAAAATTATACGCGGATTTTCAACCGCCTGGGGGTCGGCGCCCCAACCCCAATGTCGTTCAAGGGCCGACTGTATCCAAAATTTATAATTCTATGTGCACAATTCTAAAAAAAATTTTTAAAAATTTTAAATACAGATTTTTACCAGTACTTTTTGAGTGGATCTATCTAGAGCTTCCCTCATAAAGAAGAGAGGGGCTCCTGGGTGGCTCAGTTGGTTAAGCGTCTGACTCTTGATTTCGGCTCAGGTCACGATCTCATGGTTTGGGAGAGCGAGCCCGGCACTGGACTCTGTGCTGGCAGCATGGAGCCCGCTTGGGATTCTCTCTCCCCCTCTGCACCTCCCCCCCACGCACCAGTGCTCTCTCTCGAAACAAATAAAATAAATAGAAGTTACTTAAGAGGTGACATCTTAATTTTCCATTCGCTCCTAATGTCGTGAAAGCATATGCTACCAGACCATTTGGTGGATGCGAGGGTGTGTTAATGGTAAAGCATGGTGGGGGGCCTCTAACACAAGGGGGCCAGAGAACAAAGGCTCCATCTTGCCCCACCCCCAGCCAAAGGAGTCGGCCAAGGCCACACGGAAAGGCGCTCTTAGGCCAGTTGATCCCAGAAGCAAAAGCCCTCACCTCCACATCAAAGAGCGTCGACCCATAGCCTGGCCACTCCTTGATCAAGGCCATGTACTTGGCCATGGCCTGCTCCTGGCCCATTCCCTGCAATTTCTTCCATTTGTCAATGATGCTGGCCCGAGCCGAGGAGACTTCCTCCTTGATCCACATGTCCAGCAACTGCTCTTCCTCGACCTTCTGTCGGACGACAGACCCCGTCCGGAAGCTCCGCCTCAGCGTCCCCTCCAGGAAGCTCGTCCGCCTCTTCTCCAGCCGCTCACATGGGGTGAAGCTTTTGGTCGACTGGCTGATGCGGGCCTTCAGCCTCTGCACGGAGTAGACGTCCTCGAGGGGCGGCACGGAGGCATGCAGGGAGTAATCCCCCTGCAGGTATTGGAGCCGCAGGGCAGCAAGAACCTGGAGGTTCTCTTCGGGGGCCGGGTAGTGGCCACGGATAACAGCTTCGTGTGCCTGAAAGGAGGCAGCGGGCAGCGGCAGCATTAGGGGCGCGTGAGCCTAAATCCCCCAGCTTTCCCCTCCCGTGTCACCTCCCCTGCAAACTGTACCCTCACCCCCTTTGGCTGCTTTACATTTCTCCCTAGCCCAGACAGCATCGAACCCATATTTTATGCCTCAATGTCTCTCTCCCCCCAGCTAAAACGGTTCTTGGCACAGGAGTTCAAATACAACACGCAGTAGTTTCATTCTAGAAAGGCGTCACAGAGCAGCTGTCCCTGTGCATGCTGGGAAACATACCGCTATGCCCAACCGCTAACCTAGCAGCGGAGTGAACAGGTTTTAGCCCTGTTCCCCAGCAGAGGAATCCATTTCTGCAGGTTCCTTCTACCTGTTCAAACATAAACGCGAATTCCACACTGTCTTCTGGCACATTGTCTGTGTCCAAGAAGCAGTAGAGTTTGAAGTAGAATTTCCAGGGTCGGTCCCCCACCTCCGATGTGGCAGCCAGCCTACAGACAGAAGAGACGTTCAGAAAGCACAAGGAGCTGACTTGAGATGGCTCGTTCCAAGGACACAGACATTCTGTCCGTGCTCAGGTAACACGGTGGGGATGGGGACGGAGGCAGAGAAAACAGAACAAGGGCGAGGCTGATTACCAGAGTCCCTTACGTTATTTAGCCAGAGGTGAAAAATGACGCTTTCGTTCTCGTCTCACTTCAAGACCATAAACTTCAGTTAAACTGTGCTAACAAGTATTTTCTGAGTCACCCAGTCAAATCAGTACTGGCTAAGCCTTATGCTGAGTCCATAGAAAGAAAAGAAACAAAGGCTATATATATATCTTCATTCCCTTTACTAATCCTCGAGTAAACTACAGTATTTATAAAAATCAACATGAATAGCACGTGTTTAAAGTGAACAGGAATTCTGGGGCGCCTGGGTGGTTCAGTCGGTTAAGCATCCCACTCTTGATTTTGGCTCAGGGCATGATCTCACGGTTCATGGGATCGAGCCCCATGTCGGGCTCTGTGCTGACAGTGCAGAGCCTGCTTCAGATTCTGTCTCTCTCTCTCTCTCTCTGTCTCTCTCTCTCTGCCCCTCCCCCGCTCAGACTCTGTCTCTCCTAAAAAAAACACACATTAAAAAAAATTGAATAGGAATATCTTTTGTGTTACTTAGGTGATAGGGAAGTCATAGATGAAATATTGTACATCCAAGAGGTATAAAATGCATTTTGAACGATTTATGAGTTTGCTTGTGTCTGTTAGCCCAGTTTCAAAGCTAATGACAAGTGAAAAGCGTAGACTCAAGAAATTCCAAGATAATGAGTATAGCAAGGACCTGAGAGAAAGAATGGGGTAAAGGAACAATCTTATTTGACACAGAGGCTTTATCTAGGAATCAAGAAAAACAGGAACACCAGGGTGGCTCAGTTAAACATCCGACTCTTGATTTTGGCTCAGGTCGTGATCTCTCAGTTTGTGGGACTGAGCTCCGTGCTCAGTGTCGAGCTCTGTGCTGACCGTGCGGAGCCTGCTTGGAATTCTCGCTCTCAAAATAAACACTTACAAAAAGAAAAACAGGCAGCCGAAAGATACGGAAGATGAAACATGCTTTAGCGCAAGAAAAGGCACTCAAATGCACACTGAAGGTGAAAATGGAATAGAAATTCAAATCCTCAACTCTCAATTTCTTTGATTTAAATCTGCTAGCACTTGAGGGAGAAGGCACTTACTTTTCAAACTTTGCTAACACGTCAGCTACGATGGTTCGGCTTTCAATGGCTTTATCCACATTTCCGTTGTACTCAAACAAGGCGAACATGTTCCTGCTGTCCTCCATGGCGAGGCCTCTGATCAGCTTCTCCACCACCTGCAAGATATACCCCGAGGGCTTCGGCTGCCAGCACGCGGTTCTAGAATGTGCCTTCCCCTGAACCCCAAGGGAGCTGCCGGCAAGCGAGGGTCCAGGCAGCCCCCTACAACTGTCCTGTGTGGTCACCCAGAATTTCAAAGGTGCCGTTTTTCCATTACTCTCTAGAAACCAGATTTGTCTTATCCCTGTAAAAAAAAAAAAGAACACGGGGTATGTATTTCACCCACTGGTAGAGATGGATGGCAGGCGGATTTCTTGCAGACCCATACTGGTAGGAAAGTGCATGAAAACCGAAGCCCTTTCATCTGATACATCCATCGACTGCCAAGAAACAAGGGTTTCCACCGTGTTTCTTCTTTCCACACCAGAAGCTTCTCTGGGTTTTATTGCCCTACTTCTTTCAGCCAACTGGTTTTACAATAGTAAATTTTAAAAAAGAAAAAAAAGAAAGAAAAGAAAATACGCTCTCATCTGACCCATCACGGTAGATTTCTGTTTGGCAAACAGACACCTGATGGCAGAGATGCTCCAATAAATCCCACGTCAGGGCGGGCACACCCGAGTCAGGGAGGAAATCTCTCCTCGACCCTCAACTGCTTGGCACGTCAGCAGGACTGCGGCTCAGGTATTCTGGCACCAGCTTAATTTTTGCATTCCTACTCATCTTTGATGCGTATTTTTGTCTCGTCGTATGTGAGCTTCGTCGTCGGTTACATACACCCCGCTTACGGAGCCGCTGTACTATGCCGGTCACGACCGCACGCTGGCCCACCTAACTGCACAACTTCCCTGACATCTGCACGGGGGCGGTCAGGGATCGGAGTCTGCCGCGGCGGGCTTCTCCCTCACCTCCCCGGCCGTGGTGTGGGAGTTGATGGTGATCTTGCAGGAGCCTCCGCCGTGGCAGTGCACCGTGGACGTCATCTCCTGCCTGTGGATCAGTGCTTCGATCTCATCTCGGGAAGGCACAAACTCTCTGCATTTGGTTTTCTTGAGAGATTCATAAATGAAGAGGGAGTATTTTTCCATCTCGGTTCCTGGAAACTGCTCCCGTATCCTAGGAGACAAACACTTCGCTGTTAATGTGCTAGACCGCGGCTGGCCGCCGTCTGGGCGCTGGGCTGCTTCAGCAGGCGGCACGTCAGCGCAGCCGGTGGCCCCCCAGTGACGCGTGCGGCGGATGCCGGTCACTTCCCAGCTGGGGCCTCTACTGTCCTGTGTAGGTTTTGTTTAAAAGCAAAAAACAAAAACAAAAACAAAAACAAAAACAAAAAACAAAAAACAACCAAAAACAAATCCCAAAGCTTTTGCTGCCAGCTCACCTCCGTAATGCTGGGGACGGTCACGTCTCAGACCATCGTATGAAAACTGTTCTTACGTAGTTTGCATCAGAGTCTGCATGGGAATGTTTCTGTTTGATCTGGACCAAAAATAGCTAAGGTTTCCCCCCTCCATGTATACAGGCAGTGGTAATTAAATGTATTTGATGGCTGGGGTGCCCGGGGGGGCTCAGGGGGCTGAGCATCCGACTTTGGCTTGGGGTGTGATCCCACGGTTCGTGAGTTCGAGCCCCACATCAGGCTCTCTGCTGTCAGTGTGGAGCCTGCCTCAGATCCTCTGTCTCCCCTGTCTCCGCCCCTCCCGTTTTTGCTCTCTCAAAAATAAATATTATAAAAAAAAAAAAAATTAAACGTATTCAGCCTCTTCCACATGGGGACACTACACTGAAAGTGACCGCGTCCCTGAGACAGCCTTGCGTGGCTTGAGCTGGAGAGGAGGCCTGCACAGTGTCAGCCTGCTCAAGGGGACGCACGCGTCTGGCCTAGAGGTCCCTGACCCCGCCAGGTGCCTTCTGTTCCGGGCTCTCCTCATCTGAGCTCCGCCCCGCCCCTGCGGTGTGCAACCCCCCCGCCGCAACCCCCCCCCCATGCACCCCCCACCTTCTCAGATGGAACCGCAGGTACTTGAGGATGCCCCGGCTCGGCAAGAAGGTGCAGCTTAAGCACGTCAGGATCTGCCAGCTGCACAGGTTGCCCACGCTGCCCGGATGGGGCACCTTGTTGGTCTGTTTGATGAGCTGGCAGTACAGCTCGTCTCGCAGAGGTCGGAGGTCATGCCCGGTCTGCAGGATGCCCTGGATGATGGGAATGGGGTCGGACATGGACTCCAGTTGCTGGAGGGAATTGAAGATCTTGATGGCTTCATCCTGAAGGGTGGTGTAGCCTTTGTCTTTGAGCACTAGGAGGAGGACACACACACAAGTCACACGGAGGGTTTGGCCAGGGTACAATCTGAGCATCGCACAGGGGGAAGGAACGGGGACAGACGTCGGCTTCACGACCCAGGGCTCGCCACGTTCCCTGAACATCTGAATCAGGCGAACACAGAGGTGAGAGCGTTATGCTCTTTTGTTACGCAATTCACCTATTTCACTCTACAAGACGCCTGCTTAAAAGTTGGTCTGTTGCCAGACAGGTTCTCTATTTTTAGGATCTGGGACTAGACTTTTAATTCTCTGGCAAATTAAGGCAACCCTGAGTTCAGAGGCAGGGCTGGCATTTCCTGACTCCCTTGAAAATCGTTCTTAGTTCCACAGTCCTCTTCTCACCACAAACGACAGATGCTGGCTGGACAGAGAGGCAGAGTCGGTGACCGGGGAGAACAGTTACGGTACCGAGAACAGCGGGGCGCGGGCGGGGTGGGGACTCACGGTTCAGGTTGATGTCTCCGTAGGGCAGGGGCAGGAGCGGCGAGTGCAGGGGGTGGTGTGTGTGACGGAGGATGGGGTTCCGTTTGTAGATCTGCTCCACCACATCCGAGTTCAGGCAGTTCTCCTGGAAAGCAGAGGACCCGGTAAAGCCAGCCAGCCGGCTCATCCAGAACACATGTACATAAATGAACAAAATCATCTGTATTCTCCCACACGTGAACCTCTCCCAGAGTCTAAAGCGTCCGTGGGCCTCGGGACGGTGGTGAGGGTCTAGCATTAATAATTCAAGCGCAAAGATACCGGCAATCTGCGTCTGAAGGCAAATCACAAATACACGTTTTTCTCACAGCTCAGTCCATGTGTATATATTTTCCCACGTTATAAAAAAAACCCAAAAATTTCCACTGGAGATTACATATGCTTCAAAAATACTGAAGTTCTCTTGCTATTTAGCCACCAATCATGTAGCCAAACCATGTATTTTTATCCATAATTCTTTTAAAAAGAACTGGGTGGCTCAGATGGGTAAGCGTCTGACTTCAGCTCAGGTCATGATCTCACCGTTCGTGAGTTCGAGCCCCGCATCGGGCTCTGTGCTGACAGCTCGGAGCCTGGAGCCTGTTTCGGATTCTGTGTCTCCCTCTCCGCCCCTCCCCTACTCACACTCTGTCTCTATCTCTCTCAAAAATAAACATTAAAAAAATTTTTAAAAAATACATTGTTTTCATTCTTTAAATGATCTTCTATATTTCTCTATACATAAAAGTTACATGTTAGGATGTTATTAGTGAGACCGTTCAACATGCCTGCCGTCTTTTTCTTGAAATTTAAGAGATCTCATAGCAATTCATCATGCACTTATGCTCCTAAAATGTTAATGGGGGATTCAAAAAAGGCAAAGTTCCTTTTAGAACATTAAATAAACAGAAAAGTTGGAGAGGCAGTGAATCATTCTAGTGTGGTAATTTCCACTATGAAACTTTTTTAGTTAACACCCAGTTAGTTAAGAGCCAGAAAAAAAGAAAAAAAAACAAACTATTTCAAAAATTTTGTATGGACTCAATTAGGGCAACCTAATTTTTAAAAAAAAAACATTGCTTCATATTTGGAAAATTCAATGACTCTTTTAATGACAGATGTCAAATTAGAGAAGATAAGAATACAGCTGACATAGCTTTGAAGAGAAAGTTCAGCTGATGTGTTTTTTTCACTCCTTTCTCAAAAGGAAGCTTTAAAAACAGTTTTTTAAATGCGAAAAAGGAAGTTACTAGTATTTAGCACCCTGGGTTCCATGGAAAGCTTTACAGAGACTTGGAGAATAATTAGCTCGGTGGAATTGAGCTCCAAATACCCAGAAAATGCACCACTTTGGAATCAAGAGGCAGATTTGCGTTCGGTGGGAAATTATACACTACTGCATTATTAGACCCTCTTCCGCCTCTGCAAAGGCAGAGCTTGCCTCCTGGATCTGCTTAATTTTCCTTGATGTAGATCAGTAAATACCTATCTTGCTCTCATTCTCAAATCTTTTCTGTCACTGCTCCAGCTCTTCCCTTTGTATTGGGAATCTATCCGAATGGGTAATTTGGAGGAACAGCGGTAAAAATAATCCCCTTGACCCGGTTCTGCACTGGGGACTGACCAGCTACATGAACAACGCATTCAGACTCTTCTGTGACTGTTTCCATTCCTGAAAAATGAGTGGAGTACCCCTTATGAATAATGCTGCCATTTCATTATTCACTCAATGTATACTCAACTGAGCAATTAATCTTTATAAAAAGGAAATGAAAATTTAACCAGGTTAGGGGCACCTGGGTGGCTCAGTCGGTTAAGCATCGGACTCTTGGTCTCGGCTCAGGTCACGATCTCATGGTCGTGAGATGGGAGACCCGAGTCAGGCTGACTCCAAGCTGGGCACGGAGACTGCTTGAGATTCTCTCTCTCCCCCTCTGCCCCTACCTTGCTCATGCACTCTCTTTCGCAAACAAACAAACAAAAAAGAAGGTCAGTGTAGGTCCAGAGATTGGGACGCTTCCTGTGGAGTTTGGGGGTGCCTACTAAAGGTTCCAAGTTTTCTAGACCAATCCTGGCTATTTGTGTATCCACCTGTGTGGTCCACTAACTGTACCGTAAGGATAGGATTATCGTGTTACTCCTAGAAGGTCCCCAACCCAGGGCTGAAGGGCAACTTGTGGCACACGTCACCTCCACGCAGATCACAGCACGTCCCCGTCACAGGGAGTTCTGCATCCCAGACCACAGACCATCATTCCTCTGTCTACACAACACAAGCCCACATTTGCCTCAGCGGCAACATGACACCTCTCTGGAGACAAAGTATTTTTAGCGTAAGCTTTCGGCTCAGCTCTCGAATTCAGATTTCTAAAAGCAGTGACGTTCCAACAGAAAACCAACCAAAAGTTAGTTTTTGATTACAGAATAAAAATGGAGCTTGACCAACGTCTTGACGTTCCGAGGGTGAGAACCAGTGAAGCTACCTCCCGTGAGCCCCCCTGTCTTGAATCCTTACCTTGATGTCTTGAATCAGCTGCTGGGTGGGAGTGTCGATCGGGGCCTTGGCGTCTGTCACATTTTGAATGGCGCTGGACCACCTGGTGGCCTCGTTGAGCAGCTTGGTGTAGAGACGGTAGCAGTGCTTGCGGCCGTACACGGTGACATTCCAGTAGCCTGTGACAGAGCACACACACCACGGGCGTCAGCCTCCGCAGGGATGGTCTGGCACCGGAGTCCCAGAAAGCCAGAAACTCGGCCCTGTTGTCAGAGCCGGTGCCCTCTCCGCCTGAGCCCCTTTAATTAGCTAATTCAACAAATCCTCTCCCGATTCCTACACGCGCCTTGTCCTGTGCGAGGCACCCACATGTCCAAACGAGGAGCATACAGCTGCGAGAGGAAGACACGTAAAGTAAGAAACCCAGGAGTAAATACATAAAAGGGTCACGTTTGCTCTGGAAGAAAAACAGGCATAAACTGGAAGTTCCTTTCCCGGCTCTGGACGAGAGTGAAAACGCTTCCCTCCCTTCCTGCTGTTCCTTCTCCCGTCCTGTTTCTTCTCCTTTCCTTAGGCTCTCCCTTGAGAAGAAAACACTTCTGCTAAGCAAACAGTCTGTGTGTCCAGAAACAAGCTGTCGCAGGGGACAGAGGAGCTATGTTTTCAAAAGCGCAAAATCTCAACTAGCAACAAAACCCAAACAATGTAGAAATATCTTCGTAATAGTGACAAGGGGAAAAAAAAAAACAAAAAACTAAGCTAACATCAGTGCTCTCTATTCTACTAGGTGAAGCTCACGGACAGTCAGGATTGATCTTTCTTAGGCTGCGTTAGGGCTCTCACAGCACAAAGCTGAAAACGCGGCATACAGAAATAAAGCTCCAAACAGGAGAATCCCTGTTTATATGTGACTGTCCTCAGAAGAACATTTCTGCAACTCAGTTAAGCGGGACCTCTTCACCACGGTTTCAATACTAAGCGTGCATACAGCTAACCAAACTCCTCCCTCTGGTCCGAGCAAACCCAGGCCTCCTCGGGCTCCAGGTGCGAGCTTTCGGGCCCGGCTCGTCACAGGCACACGGCACCGTTACCTGTGTCTTTGAAGATCTTCTCGTCCGGAGGCACCACCGAGCACAGGCTATTGAGGACCAACGTGCCCAATTTCAGAGCATTCTTCTCTGAGCTCTTGTAGTAATCCAAGGAATTGTGGGTAAGCACAAACCACCGTTTTTTTAGTTTTAACGAAGACATCTTTGGACTGTTCTTTACTTCTTTGTGCAGCCACCCTGGAAAGGAAGATCGGAGTGTAAATTAAAAACCAGAAAGACAAACACCAAACATCAGGTAATAATTTGCAGGATGCTTCCTCATGGGTCATATTTCTATATATTTGCTAGAAAGGGCCACGACCCTTTCTTGTGTTTTTGCTGTCTGTCTGCTTGTTGGTTTGTTAAGCAAGCTCAAGAGTCAAAATTACTCAGGAGAGCTGCTCAAAGGGGCAAGGCCGTGGTGGCAGTCACCTCTCACGATGAATTCCTGGCCCTCCACTCTTGTGTCCCCCTTGGACCTCTGCAGCAGCGTTATCCAATGATGCATCTCCTCCGGTGTATCAGCGTTGCAGTGCAGCACCCGGTTGGCCGTGATGATCACAAACGAATTGGGTCTGGGCGACAGGGCAAGAAGGAAGCCAAGACTTAGCTCTCTACTGTCCGCATCACCTGCTCGAACCAAGACCAGCCGCCTCTTTCCTGGCTTACGGTCAGCGGGATGAAAAGCGCGGTGCTATTTGTGGTTTGTGCTAAGGCAAATCTTGCTCATTTCTGCAGGATTTATTTTATGCATCATTAACCTTTAAACTTGGAGCAACACATTCAGGAGGCCCTGGAAGGGGAAAGATTCCTTCATGCAAAACTTTCCAAATGAAACTTGGTTCCGGGAAGGCTAAAATAAGGTGACGGTGGGGGAAATTTTTTTTTTTCTGATGCCTCTCCAAAGTAAATTTCTCTCTGCCTCTGGGTACTGCCTTGGATAATATTTCTGTGGGTCGGTAATGAAACGTCAGACACCAGTAATAAAAGCAGATCAGTAAATAGGTGTAAATGGAACATCTTATACACTTGATTATGCTTGCTACAAAAAGCCACCTGGGTCCATGTTTTCAAAGCAATCTAACAAGGGCTTATTTCCCAGTCAGGGATAACATAATAATGGAAATTTACTTTCTCCGTCACCTCTTTTTGTCTGGCAATGCCCTGAGTCTCTCCTAGGCCCTAGCTCATACTCATGCCTATATTGAACCACTTAAGCTGGTGGCTGTGAATTTCTTGCAGGCTTTCAAATGCTCGCGGCAATTAAGCGCTGCAAAAGTTCAAGAAAAAGCAAGATTAATGGGACTGTCGTAGACAGGGAAAGACAGGTGCTCTTTAAAAGACACTTCTCTTGTTGGGAAGGAGGTGGGCACTTGAGGAAGAGAGAAGGATGTGAGTAGGAATGGAAAGTTCTAAGCATGGACCCTCACATGCCCAGCCTGCTGGAGCGAAAGGGTTTAGGAGACAGATGTCGATAGGGTAGGAACTTGGCCGTCAGAATAAAATCTGGGCTGAATATGGACAAAACACACGTGTTAAAGGTTCTGAAGACTCTAGATAATTCTACCTAGTAGGCACTATTTTTGTTGTCAGTTGGAATACATTTCTATCCACTTTCTAAAGCTACCTCACTGAAGGCAGAAGCCAATTTTGATTCTTAATGCAGAATTCAAAGAGCAGCAAAGAAATACAGAGAAGACAAAGGTCAACGGTACAGACTCCTGAAGGCATCCATGAAGATGGTTTGCCTTCAAAAAAACAAAACCAACACATGCTATTTTAAGGGCACAAATAAGGTTGAGATGTCAAGGGAAGAATGTGGTTTAATTTATTAACACTCCACATATACGTTACAACAAGATCCTTTTTATTTTATTTATTTATTTATTTATTTTTTAACGTTTATTTATTTTTGAGACAGAGACAGAGCATGAACGGGGAAGGGGCAGAGAGAGAGAGGGAGACACAGAATTGGAAGCAGGCTCCAGGCTCCGAGCCATCAGCCCAGAGCCCGACACGGGGCTCGAACTCACGGACCGCGAGATCGTGACCTGAGCTGAAGTCGGACACTTAACCGACTGAGCCACCCAGGCGCCCCAACAAGATCCTTTTTAAATTCCTTATTAAGTTTAGGAAGGGGAACAGCACCCTTCCCTGTGCTGGAATACTATTTTCCGAAATAGGCATTTTCTTCCTCTTTGAATCCTGGGTTTACCCCTGTACCCAAAGGAAGACCGTGCCTCTTGTGTGTATGTTTTTAACTGACTGTCTAAATTAGGTTTCCACGGTCTCTCCCAGCAGCCCAAAGATACCCAGAGAGGACGACTTCTGGGTGATATAAAACCGGGCACAAAGAAAGAAGACTGGAATTGCCCAGGTGACCACAGGCAGCCTGAGATCATTTCACAGCCCAGAAAGGAAGGGACCTAGAAGCAGAGAGAGCTGTGGGAGCACGCAGGTTACTCATCCCTTTCGCCAAGAGTCACATCTGAACTTACCTCTCGGGGCTGTCAGAGGCGCACACGGAGTCTATCATCCCCACGTCCAAAGTGCCCTGGAAAGGAGCAAAAGCAGAGGGAACAGAACCATTGAAATACAGCACACATCATCATAATATCCTTAGATCACGCAGCTCGAAGTAGGCAAACAGACAAAAAAAACTCCTTCCCTTTGTGTTAAATGCAAAGTAACAGTTATCTAAGAAAGATCCTACCTTCAGTTGGTGAGTACAGCCTCTAGACAGGGGAGACAGTTCACTCATGAAAAAAAATATACGTAAGTTAATCGCCCCGTCTTGTTTTTAAAATACGTTCAGGGAAAAGTGTTTACAAACTTCTTTCAATAGTACAAATTTTCCTGACTTACACTATGACCTATCGCTAAATTTTACACGTACTCTAACAAACTTTTTTAATTTTCTTAAATGTTTATTTATTTTTGACAGAGAGAGAGAGAGAGAGAGAGAGAGAGAGAGGCAGAGAGGCAGAGACAGAGCATAAGTGGGGGAGGGGCAGAGAGAGAGGGAGACGCAGAATCCGAAGCAGAGCCTGGCGGGACTTGAACTCACAGACTAAGAGATCATGACCTGAGCCGAAGTTGGATGCTCAACCGACTGAGCCAGCCGGGTGCCCCAGAAACTTTTTTTAAATAGAACTTTCTTTCCCCCTTTAAAAAAATGTTTATTTTGAGCACTGGGTGTTGTATGGAAACCAATTTGACAATAAATTTCATATATTGAAAAAAAATGTTTATTTGGGCAGGGGGAAGGGGGAGAAAGAGAGAGTTCGTGTGAACAGGGGAGGGGCAGAGAGAGAGGAAGAGAGAGAATCCCAAGCAAGCTCCATGCTGTCAGCACAGAGCCTGATGTGGGGCTCCCTCTCGTGAACCGTAAGATCATGACCTGGGCCAAATTCAAGAGCGGGTCCCTCAACTGAGGAAGCCACCCAGATGCCCCTTACTCCGCTGAGAAACTCTGATGTTAAGTAGTTCTTATGAGAAAATAAAACTTGATTTCTAAAATATGATTTTATGGTTCTGTGTATGTATCTAGGATAGAATGAAGACTGAAAACACATAATTTAAAATTCATGAAGTCCTTTGAAGGAAAGTGTAATAAATATGCTTCCATGATGTCAGAAGACTTGGGATTTGTTGTCGTTCTTTTAATGGCTTAAAGTGGGAGAACTGGAATCTATTACTACTGATAATCTTCTTTAACTGATTCTATTTTTCTGCATGACTTCTAAACAAAATATTACTGGTTTTCTCTTTAATTATTTACACTTCATACTGCCTAGAAACTCCCAAGCCCCCTGCCTCCCTCGGACGTTTCCCGCCACTCCAAAATGCTCACGCACCACGGCGTTTTGTGGGTTCGCCTGCTCATCGTGCATCTCCCGGATCTCCTGGTCCGTGGACGCGTGGACCTGACTCAGCACGCTGAACCACTGGCTGTGGGAAGGAGAGAGTGACCGTCAAGGAGGGGCCAGCTGTCGCATCTGCAACACAGTGAATGATGCCCTTCCCCACGATCTCTGCGAAAATGACATGTCCTCTGAGCACCTTTGCTTCTCATCTGCCTCCTCCTCAGGGGTTAAATGTGGGTTTCATGCTACCAACGGGCAAGGGGGGAAGAAACAGCCAAACTGCCTTTGGGTATCACCTGTGGCAACGTGAGATCGATGAGAGACCCTCTCCTCCTCCAGCTCCCCCAGACCTTTAGACATTTAATGACGATGACAATGAAATCCTCAGTTCTACCCAAAACATTTGTAATCAAGGATCTTTACTGAAGATATTATTTCTAACCTAGGGAATATTCAAGGACCTTTTCATTTGTTGAAAGTAAATTCCAAGGTAAGAAGGCCACTGGTGTCTATTTTCCCTCCTCACTCCCAGGATGGGGTTTTCCAACCACCTGATGGGATTTTCTACCAACGTATGAACAAAACCATAGAAGAGCAGGAAACAGAACACAACTGTTTGAAGTAGAAAGTGATTTTGACTGGAGAATTCTTCCATCTTCTCTTCAAATGAGTTTTCTCACTTTCAGACTCATTAGAATCAGACAATAAAGGAAAACATGTCAACCTCAGAAAAGTCAAGCTGAACAGAAGTCATGATGTAACTACAAACACAATACGTGCTTGAGGAAAATGACCGTGAATATTCATTCATCTATCTGTCCATCCATCCATCCATCCAACATTTATGAAGCAACTATAAAATGTGAGAGGTACCAAATGTGAGATGCTAGGACATCCTTCTCCTGCAGGGCCTCATTAAGACATATATACACACTCCTACCAAGTAAGGCAGAGGACCAAGTGCTTGGTATACAATGGGATATTTAAGCAAAAAAAAAAATTATACCTATATAGAAAGTTAAGTCACATAAAGTACTTATAGCAAAGCACTAAAACCTATCCCCTGTTAATTTTGAAGGAGAAAAATGTGGCCAAGAGTTTCTTTTCTTTTAAATTTTTTTTTAATGTTTATTTATTTTTGAGAGAGAGTGCACAAGCAGGGAAGGGGCAGAAAGAGAGGGAGACACAGAACCGGACGCAGGCTCCAGGCTCTGAGCTGTCAGCACAGAAGCCGACACGGGGCCCGAACCCATGGATTGCGAGATCATGACCCGAGCCAAAGTCGAACGCTTAACCAATGGAGCCACTCAGGTGCCCCAGTGACCAAGAGTTTCAAAACAGCATATACAGACTCTTAGGAAACAACCAAGGGAAATATTTAATATAAATTTGCTTCATCAGTTCTGGTGAACTCAAAGGCAAGACTTAAGACTTCACTTATTGCTTTATGAAGCTCAACAATTTCCCAGATCAGACGCTAAAAAACACATACATTCCAGATGTAGGCCACATGGGATCACACACACACACACACACACACACACACACAGAAAATAAAATTTGCTATGCTTTAGATCTGTTCAGGTGATACTCTTAAATTTACAAATTTCTCCTCATGAATCAAGTTTATTTAACTCAATCCGAATAGGAACTTTTAAAAAACACATTCTGCTGGTCAGGGGAACAAGTCCTCAGTTAACAGATCCCCAGTGTTAAATTTCGTAGGCTCGTTACGGCACAAAGCAGAGAGGACGGCTGCCAAACGCGGGGCCTGTAATTCAGCCGAGAACTGTGGGCCTTCCTGGGACTGCAAACGACCACAAGTGGTCTCTAGGAGTCCCGGATGGAACGAGGGGGCTGTAATTCCAGGTTTGCTTGGTTTTTCCAGTTTGTGTCATAATTTATGGATCCAAGCAGGGTTTTTAGTGTGTTCCCATGGGAAGGATTATTTTCTTTGCCCTTGCTGTGACTACCATGGCGTTGTATCAACTCAAACATTCAAAGGGCAAGGGGTAGCGAAAGGCAAGGAGAATTCATTAGAAGATCCTAATGATTTCTGAGGTGAAAAGTAAAGAACATAGGCGGAGGGTCCTCTCTGGCATTGCTTAGAGGAGCCAACAGATCCCTCCAACGTAACCTTGTGGCTCACAAAACACAAGGGGACAGACAGACGTCTGACCGTATCTCATCCACCGTGTGACCCTGTGATGCATCGCGCTGGGAGCACACAGCCCTTCTCCTTGACTTTTTCCACGTCTCTCCAGCACTAGGATGGAAACCTGAGGCCCAGAAAAGTTAGACCGCTTGACCCAGCCAACGGACGCCACACTGTCCTTGGAACTCAAACATTCAAGCTCCTTAAGAAACATAATGCGTCTGTTCAGTAGAATGAACTTCTGTTACTTCACAGATTATACCGCCCTTTCTCTTACCTGAGTCTCCTACTCCGCAAAATGTGTTGAAGGGTAACGATGTGTAATAATACACGTGAAGCATGTCACCACATTGCCTGAAATATAGTAATTCTAAGTGTTGACTATCTCTTCTACCCTATTGAATTTTTCAACGTGAAGACCTTCAACACTCTCTCAATGCCACAGTGCTATCAATTATTGAAACGCCCAGTGGTGAGAGCGCCTGCCTTCTCACTCCTTAGGCAAACACAAGCTGTTCCCTTTCGAAGCTCAGAAGCTTCCAAAGGGTGGGCTTTCGCCTCCGTGTAGGTGCACGGTTGACACACGCTGCCGGGGACAATAAAAGCCTGAGCCAAGATACCAAGGGCTCTAGTGGCATTCGAAGCTGGAAATCCTCGACTGTGTGTGGTAACTTGGACACCTTAGCCCGGTGAAAGATCCCCCAGGGGACAAGAACGTCAATCTCATGACGCGGTTCTTCAACCATCCTAACAGACAAGCCCAACTCGAAAATCCACTAAAAATCTTTTCAGAGCCGGCAGGGTAAGCACTGAACTGTGTGGCGCCCAGGCCTGTAGGGGAGTCAAGATGTAGTTCACATGCGGTCAACAGCAGTGTCTCACCTGGCATCTTCGGGGGATTCTGCAATCAGGTGGAAGGTCCTATCGGCCATGATGATGTCAATCCCGTTCTCTTTGCTGGTGTTATCTATGATCTCTCTGCAAAGTAACACAAGCATCAGATGCAAATCAGGGCTACGGGATCCTTAAGAGGAAGCGAGCAAAGCAATTTCACCAAACAGATGGCTGAGTTGGAATCTGTAACCGAAAAATCAAACGCCTACTTCAGCCCGACCTTGTGGCCTCCGGGGGGGGGTGGGGATCCTCTCTGCTCCTGAGAGAGGAAGGCTGAGGCCGGGGCCAGGGCTAGGCGCCTCCTGGACACTTCCAGGGAGGAGTCTCTCTCCTCACTCTGGCCTGCCCAAGACGCGTCCCTGCCGAGACCCTAGAAGGCTTGGGGCAGGAGTCCCCTTCTTGGCCCGCACCTTCCCTTGGCCCCTCTCACTGCTCTACAAGGGAAGGACCCCCGACGAGGGGACTGGTCTTGAGCTCCTTCCTAATTAATTCCTCATGGCTTCCTGCTGCGGTTTAAGGCCTTGGCCAACACGTGTGACCTGGTAAGGGCACATTATTTCCATTGGGGGCTCAGGAGATTTGGGTGTTTCTGGATCCCCATGCCATCCCGATCTCATCCCAACATGCCCTGCACAACATTAGAGGTTTGAAATCGATGGAGCAGGTTAACAAGATCAGGATGAAATACAAGCAGGTGTTGAGATGGGACCAGAGATGGTAAAATATTTGATGAAGAAGGGTCCTGGGGGTAAAGCCAGCTTGCTTTGCCAACCCAAGTAGCACCACTCTTCACAGTAAAACACGGATTCCACATCTACAAAACTCAACAGGTTTGCTACTTAGAAAAAATAAATACCTTACAGCTGGAATCACACAAGATAAAATATTTTTAAAAGTCAAGATAGCGAGAATTCCTGCCCTTGCTGAGCAGGAGGCGAGAGGTGATACATGGGCAGCCACCAGCCAAGCGTCTGGTTAGAGGGGCCTCTCGAGCAGGGCTCCAGGGAAGTGTCCAGACCGTGTCATACTGGACCAGCCACTTTGCCTCTCGGGAACTCAGTAATCTTGTATGTAAAATGAGAGGGGACACGGATCTAGTCGTAAGGCTGTGCGTCTGAACCACAGTGGCCTATCCGAATCCTGGGAAACTTTCAGAAAACCCAGGTGGGTGCTCTCTGGCGGGGGCAGGGGGAGGGCAGGGACCCACACTCGTAAAAAGCTTCCCCGGAGAGGAGTGAGTGATGATATTGTCAGGGTCACAGTACACATCATCTGGAAACTCCGTAGGATAAATGTGGTGGCATCATCAGTGACAGCGAGTGAGTGAAGAAAACGATGGAGGGGAATGTTGTACAAACTGCCAAAGACTTGAGAGATGGGTCAATTAGTTAAAAATTACAGACCTTGTTTGAATTCTGATTTGAAGAAATAAACCAGCCCGAACCAACCAGAGCACTATCGCCTCCATTTACAAGACAACTGGATAAATTTGAACAATGACTGGAGTTTGGATGATTAAAGGGTTATTTTTTAACTGTTATAATGTGATTCTGTATTCAGAGTCTTAACCTTTAAGTGTCTACTGAACTATTTAGAGATAAAATTACACGATGTATGCTTTACAGAACAGCTCCTAAGGGAAGGAGTGCAGGGTGGGGTTATGAGTGCAACACTTCGGCCCTGGGGCGGGGGAGGGAGGGTCTCTGCTGAAAGCTGGGGAATGACCACAGGCACTTCATTATATTCTCCCACCTACTCCTGCATAAGATTGAAATCTTCTTTAATAAAATGAAACATTTTAATTAATCTCAACAAAAAATCTTAACGTGGCGAAACCCTAAGAATTTAATGTCCTTCCTCTACAGAATAGGACAGAAATGACCGTATGATAGCTAATATCTCCTTAACTCTGGAATTCTCACAAAGCCCCTGGAAACAGGGCTTTATCAAGCAGCACAGAGTCAGGTGCGTGAGGAATATACATCAATTTCCACCACTGAAATTCTCTCTCTGCCCTCCTCCTCTGAGCCTCCTGGCGTTTGTGGGTGAGCCTTCTGTGGGGTGAATCAGGAGGAAGAACAAATACACAGAGCTGAGAGGCAGAGGCACAGAGCTGTGTCGTGCTATGAAAATTTCTTGCAGGGTTTAGACTCCCGATCCTACACACTCACTCTTGTTCTGGAGCCTGGGCTCCTAACAAACCCCGAGGGGCAGCCTGGAAAGTCTAATACTCTGCTGTCTGCACTTCATTGTTTGCCCTTAAAATTAAATGCACAAAACGCTTTCCCTGTTTAACCTCCCACTTTTCAATAAAAAAAGTTCAAGAGTTGCCAGTGCTGGTTGGAAACAAAATGCTAATTTCAGGTCTCGTGATTTCAGGAGTTAATCTCATCTGTCGAAGCTTATTTTACTTATTTTCTAAATATGTATCAAGCTACCCAGTTGCTGCTAAGTCCAACTTCCTGAATTTTTAACTAAATAATAGTCCACTAGTCCAGTGATTTGGTTCTATACAGGGCGGGGGGTGGGGGCAGAAAAAGGGGGTTTGTTGGATTCAAAGCCTAGCTCTGTTCCTGTCATTGCTGGGAATGAAGATGGCTGGTATATCCCATGTTAGTAAAAGACAAAAAAAATTCATCCCAAAAAACACCTCTATGAGTGAAAGGTAATCAAAAAGAGAGGAGAGGAGAGGAGAGGAGAGGAGAGGAGAGGAGAGGAGAGGAGAGGAGAGGGAAGAGAAGAGGGAAGAGGAGAGGGAAGAGGAGAGGGGAGGGGAGAGGGGAGGGGAGAGGGGAGGGGAGAGGGGAAGAGAAGAGGGGAAGGGAAGAGGGAAGGGAAGAGGGAAGAGGGAAGAGGGAAGAGGGAAGGGAAGAGGGAAGAGGGAAGAGGGAAGAGGGAAGAGGGAAGAGGGA